>NW_024067233.1:0-81577 GCF_015039405.1 Cantharellus anzutake
AGAACAAGTTGGTGGATGACGGCAGGACAGTCGGTACAGTCTCCGAATCATTGCCAGGGTTTGTAACACCTTCTAGTGATGACCGTGATTTGCTGCCTCGGTATCCGGACATCATGTCAGCGAGTGCCCTAATTCATAATTCTGAAAAATACGGTTCCTGGGCGAGACATTAAGACCAACTTTTCTTGCGCATCTACGAACACACCCATGTGTGGGTCAAAGGCAGATGAAATGGCCTTCGGTTCGCGATTTGAACAGTATTGTATTATTTTACTGAACTGATGCGACGTGTGGGAGACGAGAAGTTCTAGGGAGCACACTAGACGTACAGGCATTCCAAAGCGTTTCGCCATAGATTGTTCGAATTCAAGGGTTTGTTTGAGTGCGTCAAGTAGCATGGTGACAGTGAGGAATGAGCATTCCTTGACAATGCCGCTGTCACATCGTCCCTGGATGAGAGATCGCGTAAGATTAGTTGCTGGTCCCCGGAATGAAGGCGAATCGAACCGAGTGATGTCTACGAAACGGGCACAGAGATGCTCCCCCACCTGCCATTCTGGTGGAAAAATCTCCGCATAGCCTTCTTCGTCATAGTGATTCATCAGGATACGACGAAACCAAGCAAATCGTCTAGATATATTGTCTATTTGTCCGGCCTTTGGATGCATTTGATTTCTTGCGTATATGCTCAAGGGAATGCCCATACCTCATCATTAGCGCGAAATACTCGACGATATTCCTTTAGCTCGATAGAACAATAGCGGTCAATGAGATGGTCACTTTTTTATATGTGAGGGATCGGAGAAAACACCCATAGCAGCCACAGAAAGCTCACCGAACATCATGGCCTAGGACATCTACCACAAGGCACGCGTCACTCAGAATAGCGGGCTTCGGTGCTTTGATATTGTCGTGGAAGAAACTTTAAGCGTATGTTGAGATGTAGGACGGCCGTAGGTATGTTTCTGAGCAGTCAGGATGCTTACAACGCATTGAAGTCTTCGTCTATCATACTGCCTATGACCGCTTGCATTTCTTGTACCTTTTTCCAGACTGCGGCAACGCGCTCAACTGCAGTGTACGTCTTAAATATAGCGGAAAATTCTTTGACTGCCTTAACATGCAAGCAGTTCAGTGTAACCTATCGTCGCTAGGGGGTGTGGGGCACTGACAGAAAGGGTCTGCGATATCTGCCCGTAGTTTTTCCCTCTTATCTGGCCTTCGAGCTGAGCTAGGGCATTGACTGCATTCGCATGTTATCATCCCTCAAAGCTGAGCTGCACGAGCTCTCGTACCTAGCATTTGGAAACGCTTGAGGGCGGTAATGCTGTGTAAGATATTCTTCTTGGCCAGATCCAGAACCTGAATATCTTTCGTTATTTCACGAACGACAGCTTCGGATTCAGTGGCTTTCTCGCGTATGCGAGCCATTTGCGAGAGTAGCTCCTGGACATCAAGACCTATTAAAGAAACGGAAGAAGCATTGCAGATGCGAGCATACAGAAATCAGCTCCTGAATGACTTGCATTCGCTCTGGGTTTTGGTCCTTATGCAATTCATTTCTGAGAATGACAATCTCCTGTTGCAAAGAACGCTGGTCATCTCGAAGCTTTCGCTGAACCGAATCCAGGTTGGTAAGAGAGGCTTCTACTTAGGATGAGATGGTGAAAATGCCAATGAATCGCATTCGAGTACAAACCATCAGGTATCAGATTGTTGAGGATATTAACAGCGTGGTTTTCCGTGAAGTCGAATGAATCAAGTGGGTCAGAAAACATCCGAATGATTCAGCTCTAGAATGCGCTGGATATCCACAATGACGTCTGGCGAAAGCCTTATCATTGGGAATATGGGCGGTAGGGGCACTCCAAGCTTAATGGGCAGTTCTGCAACTGTCACAGTATCATCCTCCAATTAATTGACGAAAAAAATCAGCACGTGATTACATAAGTAGCGCCCGGCGTCTCGATCCAGGGGCCGCTGCATCTACGGAAGTCCGGAACACGAGTTCATAGCGAGGGGATGGTGAATCGGCTTGCCACTAGGAGCCCAGGATCCAATTGTTTCTTTGATGACGCGCTGAGTCTCCACAATATACTTGCCTGAGATGATCGAATCGAAACATCGGTGAGCCCAAATCTCGTATTCGGGGGCATCACAGACAACTTTCCTTCTTTATAGCGCTGGCTAGGCTCGTGGGCACGTAAATAAGTCCAGCCTAGGGTTACTCCGCAACCGAGACAATAAATATCGGCCACCTATAGGAGTTAGGACTAGCAATCGTTGGTAATCCCCACACTCACTGTATGGAGTCCAGTTAGAAGGGTGCGATCCTCAGATTTGCCCACCTGAACATTAACCAGATTGTGCATCAAAAGTGCCGGCCTTCGCGCCCTGAAAATGCTTTGCTGAATAGCTCATCTTGCAGCGCCTGCGGGGTTCGAGGGCCATTTGGACATGAATCAGGGTCGAACAACTCGGAAATGACGAACAAGAGTGGCGCTGCATTTGGCGCATGAGTACCGCGGTTTATTCCTGTATGGAGAGGTGACAGCGGATGGGTCAGCCTTCGGTGTCTGAGTCGGTGTATGTTGGAGTGAGCTCAGCATGAGAAGAAAACTGAGGTCCCTGGCGGTCCGACGACTGTAACGATTGGGGGATGGCACGTGATGCGACAATGAAATTATGACTTGGGATTTGCGATCCGCCTCTACGGGACGTTGGGACGGAGTTTGGGAGTGACTCTGGGCTCATATTCAATGTCGACAGTGCAGTTAACGGTAAAGGGTGTCACTGCGAGCTCATATTCGGGTCATTTCAAGCCTGAAAACGTACTAGTGGATCGGCCTGACGATCACAACAGCAGGTGGCTTATCATCTAGTTAGACTTGATATCTGGGGTTCTCTGACTTCTTTCTCCATGTCTGGCTACACGTTCACGCGTCCGAGAAAAGGTGGACCGGTGCCTAGTAAGTTCCAGGCTGTCGCGTCTCCGACAATCTGATCACAGCACTCGCCTTTCGATATGATGGCCGCTCGTACCATAATTGCAACATAGTCATACTTCCACTCCTCTTCAGCGTCGAAAGCAATGGCTTAAATTAGAGCTTGAGCGGCTCAGCGTAGTCAGTGAGTTTGATTGTACTGGAAGCTTGGATTCACCCACCTTCACTCATGGTATTGAAGAAACAATAACTTTCGGGAAGGTATGTGGGCTCGAGCATAGTGCTAGCTAGTTTTCTGTGTTGACTCTGTACAAGTTTAAAACAGGTAATCCCAGAATGATCCCACTTTCAACCACTGACCCTCTGATGGTCAGTCCATCCATGCAACATGGACCATTTCAAAGTATACGGATCAGTTGAAGATTCCGATGATATGACTGGTGGGTAGAATTTGGACATCAAATTCAAATCCCGACTTCGCATTCATGGCTCGAAGACATGCTGTCTGCAAATTTGAAGAACGATGACATCCCCCAAATATTTGCCTTAAATTATTGCAATGAAGAGGGGGTAGTGAGCACGCGTTTTTCCCGTTGGATTCCTATCAACTGATGTATCACAGCCTTTCCCATGTAGATTCATTAAAATCGTTCCCCTCAGGTTCGTTAACGGTACCTATTCTACGCGCGTCAATAATAACCTGATAATTCAAGTCCCGCCACACAAACCTACAATATTTCCATCTGGAGCGTAGCCCTTCATGGAGTCTCAGACCCTGAGCTGGTTAAGCAGATTGCGGAGGATTTTTCCAGTGTGGGTTTCCTTGGATTACTTCAGCTTCCATATCCTGAACTCCCCCGAATCCAGTACTGTGAAAATTTGACGATGCGCTTGATATTAAAGCACCTGAGGTCTCGTCGACTGAACGAGGCGTACGAGAAGCTTTTAAGAGACACCGGCCTAGTGATTGAGCTTCCCAAGGTTTCTGAGCTTCATGGGGCGCTTGTGGTGAGAGGCGACTATGTCGGTGCGGAGGAAATTTGGAGGTCATTCATCTTGGCTTCCGAAGCTTTCGCGTCGACAGAGACCAACACCGCGGGACGTATTCTAGCTCCACTTCCTACCTCTTCAGTTCCTCATAGGGAAACAGATCTTAACACAACCCAAAAACAGAATTCAGCGTTGTCTCCGATTGCACCGAAAACCATATGGCACCGCCTTCGTCCCTCAGTCATCTCTCATTCACCAGCCACTTCGGCCTCTCGTGGGCCATGTGCCAGAGGAGGACATTTCATGGTTATTGATCTCGCACCGTCGACGGAGAATGAGGGTAGTCTTGCTGGGCCTGGGGGCTTAATATATCTGTTTGGTGGCTGGAACGGCGCTAGAGAACTGGCCGATTTCTGGGTCTATGACCTCAGACAATCACAATGGCGGCTCATATCAGAAGACGTCTATAACGAGGAGCGCAATCGTGGGCCGTCACCGAGGTCGTGTGGTGCTGCCGTCTTTGATCAACGATCAGGGGATATCTATTTCATGGGTAGATACGCGAATCCTGCTTTTGGAGATCCGATCCTTCGCGCCCCTGGGGAATTTGTGTCTGATTCTCATAACAACGGGGATTCGACATCAAACCGACAGAACCAGCAACAATCGCAAAACGTCGATTCAAATCAAATCTCGTTGCCTCCTCCACATGTTGTGAGTGCAGCTGGGACACTTCCCACAATTGTCCTCGCACCCTCATCTTCATCCGGGGCCGTCCCAGTCAGTGGTGGATCCTCAATGTCCAATACCCGACGAGGTCGTACGAGACGTGGTGTTGAGTCCTCGGGTGGTGATGTTACACCCGACAATCAATCGGGAAACAGTTCAAGGGGCCGTGGGACTGTAACGAAGGACGACGGTAGTTCACGCAGTAATGAGTGCGCATATTAGTTTTCGCAGTACTTCAGACAGCTGAATTTTCTGCGAAGATTGAAGTCAGACTTCTGGCGTTACTCCACTAGGGGTCCAAACGAAGGAAAATGGGAACTCATTTCAGAAGATACGGCAGTGAGTCAATTTCCGTAGATCAACTGGCGAGTGATGCCGATCATCCTACCATCATTCCAGGCTGAAGGCGGGCCAGAATTGGCCCATGACTTGGCTATGGTTGTGGACAGTGAAAACCAGGTGTTGTACGTCTCCGGAGGCCGGCTTGGCTCGGATCTGGAACAGGGAGACAAAAAGTATGGTGCCTTCTATTCATATGACTTCAAATTAGGTCGATGGAAACGGATTTTGTGGGTTCCTCTAGCTTTATTTCTTTCCTGACCCAATATGACAACCAACTAGCGGGGAATCACATCACGGGCGACTTAGTAGTCAACGCCTGGTATTGTCCAGAGAACGTGAGTGAATTTGCAAGCCCCTACTTGATGTCTCACAGGACCTTGTTCAGGACATTCTATGGTGCTAGACAATAAGTATCACCACATATACATCCTGGGGGGAGAAAGAGTCGATCAGACTCTGAGTGATATGTGAAGTAATTGTTCGATCATCCTGGGCATACGTTGACCCACGTTGAAGATTTATCTACTCCACCCTTACGGGGGATGTCGCTGAGGTGACCGTGAACCGCGACTCCCCTCAACCTCGGCCTTCAGACATTCTTCGGGCAACATACAATGACCTGTCTCGCGAAATATACGTGTACGCAGCGACTTTCATTCCTGTTTGCCTGCATTTCTACTGATAACCGCTAGTGTATCTGGTCTCTCGGGTTCATCGAGTGCATGTAACGATGATTCTGAAAGCCAGTCCAATCCACGGATCAGCCTATGGATTTACTCGATTGACAACCATGCATGGACCCCAATATCGGAACATGCGCGTGCAGATGATGATACCGATCCTATGACATCCATGGATGCCGAAGATCCGAACCCTCGGCCTCGATTGGGGTATTCCATCGTCTATGAACCATACCGACAAACCTTTTATGCATTTGGAGGCAATGCAGGTGCTGAAGTTCGACTGGACGACTTTTGGGCACTAAGTCTCGTCAGGTAAGGAGACAAACTTTTTGTCGCAGTTCTGCTAACGAATCAAACGGAAGACCTGATGCAGAAGATATCATACGAAAAGGCAGCCTTGCTATTCGTCGTCAGAGGTATTTCCCCTATATCCATGTATTGCGCAGTCTCACATGGCTCTCAGGTTCACAGAGACGTGTGAAGACGGACAGACTATTGAGGCTTTGCAATACCTTCAGTCAGAGATCTCTGCTCTGGTGGATCACCAGGACGAAGAGGAAACATCCGTTTTCCGTGGCCTTCTGTCGTTGTTACTCAGTCGGCCTTCCACGCCGTCTGAAGCTGTCCCCGTGGCCAACACTCGTGATGTTGAAATGACCTGGAATTCATCCACTGCCGATTCAATTCTTGTGGCAGATGGGCCTCCCGTGATATCAAATGTGCAAGATAAAGAGAGGCACGCGCGACGAACTGCAATTTTCGAGGAATTGCTGGCATATGTTGATCCGAGAGCGAAACAACCCAAGGCGGACCTCGTAGACCTTGTCCGTGGTGCGTCCAATGGCCGCCACGTCTGACCTAATACACTATCTGGTATTCGTGGGACTCCAAGCGTGGCTCATACCTTTAGGTGATGGGGTTCCATAACGGATTCAACAAATGAGGCACACGGAGTTGCAAAAAGTAAGAACTGTCCTAGGCTTTATACCGAAACAACGTTAGATCATACACACAGAGGGAGCTACAGCCAGAATTGCTTTTATGGGAACCTGAGTGTGATAGAATGGAACGCATATAAAATGTAGTATTAAAACGCGTGGATCGTTAACGCCTAATTGAAGAAGAATAGGAAAAATACAACCAATAGGCATTTAGGGGGCGAGGCAAGGATAAAGCAAGAGAAAACATGTTTTAAGGAATGTGCAAGTGCTATTTAAAGTGCTAAGGGTTCCCGTTCAGTGAAGGTGCAGGAGGGGCCGAGCGGGTCTGGTCCTTTTTGAGGCGGAACTCGCACATGACACAAATGTGGCTAGAGCGAAAAGTGAGCAGCGATCCAGCAGTCAGTTCGAAATCAGACGTACTCAGAGGGAAAGTGGGGGTTCGGGAACCCAATGACCTTGGACAGATACTCCTGATCAACTTCTCCCAGTACGGCATTTACTGCAAGCGTTGAGGTGGCGTGCCAGATGTAATCGATAACCCCATCAAAGCTAGGCGTGTGATTAGTAAGAGGCAACTCGCCAATGCCCGCATAGGCACTCCTTAACCCAAAGTCATGCCTTAATCCGTCGGCTGTGAACTTGCCATAGGAGTAATCCATGAAATCTGGGTGATTGCTTGGCACGTGCCCTTCCAACAGGAAATCGTAGACGCCACTGCCGGGTATTGAGTTGAAGTCACCGGCAAGAACAAGAGGTATTTCCTTCCCATTCGCGTACGTTGGGTCCGGCGGTAGCGGATTGGATGGATCTGGATCAGGTTCGCGTTCGGAGGGTGGACGGGGTGGATATCGTGCGAACCAGTCAGCGATTTCCTTCAGCATCTCCATGAGAATCCCGGTCTGAATGAGCTTCACGTCGCGATAGGCCGGGTCCCAAAGAAGGTAGGCGTTGGCGACAATGAGACGGCCGCCCGTCTTCCTATTCTCCATGAGCGTAACGAGAGCGATATGATCACGGGCAAGTAAACGATCAAACATGTCATTGTTCTTGAGGAAATCATCGCGCTGAATAGCAACTTGAGCAAAATCGATGGTCGAATGCTTTACAAGGCGATATCTGTGCAGGAGAACATGATCAACTCCGCTAGTTTGCGGCATAAGCGGCAAGCGTACTTGGCAGATTTAAAAAACGTAGCCGAACCATCCACTGATCGCCGTTCGTTCTCCGATAGATTGCGAGCGCGGCCCCTGGGAGAATATACGCCTTCGTAGCCTCGCTCAGCCAAATGAGGCAAGAAGTATTCCTCATATTGCGCAGAATCTACTTCCTAGATTACCAAGATGAGTCAATTCAGCACAAGAGACTGAATGAGGTCGTACCTGCAGACACATGAAGTCTGGATCATGGTTCATAAGCTCCGTGAGGATGACTTCCTTACGATAGTTCCAGGAAAGGGCCCAGGAGGGTGTATACCCATACATCGTCGAAGTGGCTGCTTTCTCCCAAAGAATGTTGTAACTTAAGACTGTAAAAGTTTCTGAGTCATCCTGAGCCTTTCTCTCAGCTCCTGATTGAAGGATCCGCCATGCTCTTTCGGGGGGTGGCATTGGAACGGGACACATATCTCGAAGATGGGCGATGAGCGCTTGTGTGCCCCGTTCTTGCATGATCTGCATCAATGACGCTTGAAGGGGGTTGCCTTCGATTCCAAGCATCCGGAGTTGATGAAGACTTCCAATCTCAGGTGGCAAGGTCTCGAGACGATTGTCAAACAACCAAAGATGTTCAAGTGAGGCACACATGCCAAGTTCTGGGGGGAGTGCTTCCAACTGGTTGGCGGAAAGGTCCAAAAGAGCAAGGTTGCGAAGATGCGAGATAGCGGAAGGGATGTGGGTAAGTTGGTTATGGTTGAGGTAGAGTGTGGTAAGGTGGAGGAAATGGAACAATGTCGGGGCCAGATTCTTGAGCCGCATACCTCCAAGATCTAAGGCGTTCCAAGTGTTTTCAGCTTTTCGAGAAACGGCAGGCCGGGCTAAGGTTGGTGATTTGACGGGCGCAACAGTCGATGACGGATGTCCTTCAGGTCCTTCAACCGTCGGCTCGTCGTCGTTTGTTTCCTTTGGCGCCGTGTCGTCGTTGGGGATGCCATTCTGAAGTTTCGGAGTGATTCGGTTAGGGTCAGTTATAGCGACACCCTTACTCGCATTGCGGGTATTGGATGTTGCATTTCGTGCGCGCGTGTGCGGAGCCCCTGCCTTCCGGCAGGCCTAGATCGTATGTCCATGAATTAGTCGGTGTATGAATAAGCACACACAAAACTCACATCATAATGGTCGAGTTGAGATTGCCAATGTTTTGGTATTTGGGCGACAGCAGTCGCAACTGGAGGCGATGCTGCTGCTCGATGAGGCTGGGAGTGCGGACCAGCCGGCGACTGGTGGTAGTGCGTAATCGGAGTAAAGCCATTGAGGGACTGATGATGGTGATGTTGTGGTGCGAGGTTTGGGTTGTGATGATGAGTATTTCCATTGGCATACTGGACAAGACCGTAGCCCTGAGATTGGGAGGGCATTCCAACACCTTGCCCTTGCTGGACACCTGGTTGGGTGAGCATAGGGTGTTGCAAACGCGACCATTGTGCAGAAGGGTCACTGTACTGCAAGGGGCGTCCTGGGCTTTGTGGTCGAGGTTGGGAGTAGTACATCGGTGCATCCGCACGCGATGGCCAACCCGGGAGAGAGGACGTGTTAGATAATACCGATGCAGTGCTCACAGCAACAACTCTTGAGAAATTTTGGAAGGGTAGCTCGCAGCACTAGCGACACCAAAAGAGCGCGGTGTGTTCGTCCAATAGTCAAAAGGCGCTCTAGGCAGAGAACAATCGACGATGGGCGATGGGCAGGAGTGGAACGCAGCGGGTGTCCTTCGGACGGCAAACGCCGGAAGACATTATTCACCGACCGCAGACTCCAAGTTCAGTACTCTGTCTACGCGCTTCTAATTCCCAAAAAAAATCACCTGCCTCGGCTCTGCGGACAGGCCTTTTTTCGATGGCCTGAGCTTGAGCTAGACTATATGTGAGCTTTTTCGAAGCAGCTGCCTTTTTGGATCACCCTGTCAGACCCAAGCGGAGCGTATTTGCTTCATTTCTACACCCTGGTTAGGGGTTAAGAGTTGCCTTGTGATTGCGTTTTTGTTCACGTTTTCTCCGTACGGCGAATGGTCCAAGGGCCCCTCCCCGAACACTGGCGATGGTTACTGCCTGCGATCAACGTACCCTCTCCGCTGCTTATCCGAGAGCGATGCTTCGTTCGCTATCTTTGTTCACCATTCTTCCCCAAGAGGGATTTATTTTTGCTTCGTCAGATCGCTAGCACATTGTTCTCGTTGCCTGCTGGGCGTGCTCGTGGTCACACACGTGTCAGGGCGCACGTCCCCCCAGCAAGATATGCGTTGGACCCTCAATAGTCTACCTGATAGTCATTACGTTTAGCTTTAACTCCATCCCTATCTCCGCCTCAATGGCCAATCATACGTCCTCGGCCATTTCATACGCCACACTATGTTGATGACCAAAAGTTGGGAAGCCAGTTCTTTTTGGGGTGGGCCAATGCCTGCATGCTATTGGGAGGCTGGATAATTCCCATCTGACGGATAAAATCGCGGTCCACAGCAGAAGGGATGGAAGGAAATCGCGAACAGCCTTACAGTAATATAGCAGTTTTAATACTACTGCGCTTTCAAGCATCCACTCAGCCACTAATTACGGGAAACACAGGTCAACATTTTTTCACGGCGAATATCTTGATCTGCATTTGCCCAGAGGGATGGCCATTTGAAATGAATAACTGGCAACGTGACAACCTGCGTAGCCCACCAGGCTCAAATATTGCATCTGTACTCTACTAGCTTCTCGACTTGAGTGTTCAGATAGTGGGGTCGGTGAATGGGAAAGGATGTGCCACGTAATGCGACCAAATTCATCAACCACCAAGGATGATCCATGAATTTGTCTGAAAGCAAATCCTTGCCTTGAGTCCCTCCCGCAGTGTGGCGCTTGGTCCAGGGTCCCTCCTATCTATCAAGAACTCTTCAATTGCCTTCGTAAATTGATCCCAAAACTGCTCCACGAGGTCCCTTTCGGAACTGGCACCATCCCAGCCAAGGGTCATAGAGAGCTTTCCTCGAAAAGTCAGGCCAATGAGGAGCATCTCGCCCTTATTTTTGCGGTGCCTATAAGAAGGCCCGTCAGTTCAAGGTGAGGGAATGCGGAGGGCGGGTAGAAAGGGTTCATGGATAGGAGTAATGGCCCGAGGAGGGCGGTAGACGGTGTGTTTGGTCACGTAAAAAGAACTTTTAGATTTGGAGGAACAAGTGATCCTCGACGAAATACTTGGGTCGTTGACGGCGTTGGTCTTGTCCCGTTGGGCCTCCGCTGCATCTTCTAGCCTTCGCCCGTTCCGCTCTCTGAATCCTTATTTCTCGACTCTTCGCTAGGAAGAGTAAGCTTTCTTTTGTTGAGGTCTCACACTTCTGGCACAGTGCCAGAACGTGCGCTGGAGAACCACTTTCACTTCATATCATGGAGATGGAATCCGGGTAGGATGACATTCATGTATCTCAGTCCGAGATGAATGAATTCTTCGTACTCTTTTGGTGTCGCGCTTTGGATATGGGGTAGGATGTTCACTGCAGTGTACATCATAGTAGGGAGTGTCGCCGAGAGACCTCCAAAATTTCCTGACGTCGGCGGGTACTTTACTGGATGCATCAGTACGCTTCGCACCTATGTGGAGCCATGCAAAAGTTGCACAAGACAAAAAGGGCGTTGGTGATCGTGGCCCCATAGGATCTACATTTCTTGAAGCTAGCATTGGATGGCTCCGAATCTATCATAAGCGTCGAAACCCGGTGTTTTCGTACTAGGGAGAGAGGTCGAATTCGAGGGAAGGTCTGCCGAGACGAAACATGATAAACCCCTGAGTATGAAGGTCAAGGCAATCTTCATTGGTCCCAATATTGGAGACTTAGGATGTCCTTGGTTGTACTATTGAGGAATGCGACTTTTTAAACAGCTTGCCTCACTTTTGTTCCCGGTGCCGCCATCCATGCATCTGCAGCCATGTCGCAGCCCATTTATTCTCAATAAATCTCCCTCAGAACGTGCAGGGGCGTCGGTTAATTGTTGTGTCCACCGCTTCTCCAAGCAAAGAGAAATCCTTCCCTGACGGATTCATAGCCATGCCATCCAGAGCATAGTGCGAAAAGCAAAGGACAGCTTCATGGGTTGTAAACACCTGCCCAGGGTTCTGGGAGTGGGCAGCATGAGAGGGGACAGTGACAAGCAGGAATACGGCCTTTCATTCCTCAATATACAAGGACCATTGGAGAACTCTTCCAATAGCTCCTGACCAGCTTTGTCATAAACAATCTAGTAGTGGTCCTGGGCTTCCGTGATAGCAAACTTTGGAAGCACGCAACTGAATAAGAGGTGCCAATTGATCAGGTCGCCGTAGACCAAGAGATGCGCATATTCCGGGAAGGACTTATCCGCAGAAAATTAACACGCGATAAGCGTTCTCGGGACGCTGTTCATAATAACGGATCGGATCAGGTCCTCATACAGACAGACATACCCACAATTTGTTGGCGCCCATCACGCGCTCGACTCGAAGCGATGCACAGGAATGGGAACCCTTTCACTCTCGTCATCACCGTCTATGTCCAGGGTAGAGGAATGGTCTCTGCGTTATGTGAAGATAGTGGGCAAGGAGTTGGTAAATCGCCATCCGACTCTACTCCACTACATAGCTAAATACACACCTCAAAGTGTCCACGGCCAAAAGCGACAATATTTATTAATTAATGGGAATCACTGAAGCGAATTAATAAGCGTTATGGAAAGCTGTGGTCTGCCAGATCATACTGCCCCCGGAAAAGGGTACACGAGGTTCTCCGAGAGGAAACGCGAGCCATGCCGAAATTCCATACCAAATACATATCCTCCATCAGTCCATGCGTTCATATCCAAGGGTGGGGAACGTTCACCCTGTCGCTCACTGGTGGAGCAGGTCGTAGACTTGTATGCGATGTGTAGAAGAGGAGACTGGTTCCCAAGACCATTAGTCATGGATCTACGTGAAAGAAATCGAAATCACGCTTTTCCTCTGTCATACGTTAAGTGCAAATGGAAATTAGGTCCGCTACTGAGGGATCGCGATGTGCCATCTTGCCAAATTGGTATCTAATTGACAGCACTGTACATGGCGCGCAAGGACTTCGAAAGTCGAAAGCGAGCTCAAGCGGCCACAGCATAGAATGCGGATATATGGACTATGGTGTTTGTCATGGTTGTTAAATTTCTTGGGATACAAGCGTACGCTGAGGCCAACTCACGTTGTTGATGTTGAGTCTTGCGGCGCTAAGATCTACTTTGTTTCCCTTTTTTGGATCAGTTGTTACTAAAGTCAGTGCGCATTGATAGCGCCTGACTATAAAACACCAATTTTTGGACCTTACGACTTCTCCTCAGTTCACGCATAGCGGACTGAGGTGAGTCTAAGTTTTCTCCTTCATTTATGTGTTTAACAACTTGTATCTAATATTCATACACCAGCGACAACATCGCTAGGTGAATACTTCCAATATATTTCTAGTTCACGCATAGCGGACTGAGCGACAACATCGCTAGTCCAACATTTCGTCTTATAATGGTGACGGCCATGGATTGTGCGCATGAATTACTACTAGAGTGCTTGCACTTTGCGCTTTGCCAGACTCTGCACTGCCCACTTGTTCCGTTCTCAAATAACTACATATGTTGTTATGTTGCAAGCGTCAATGGAATTCAATCATCTTTCTCGCAATAACACGATACAGGGAAAAATAAAAAAACAGATGCCACGGCAGCGAGTGAAGGTCATACATGGTGGCCTTCAGATACAATGGTACTGATCAAACTGAACCGATACCAAGGGGCACATTGACACCTTGAAACGTAAGAAAAATCATGTAAAGTGAAAAGAAAGAAACCAAAAGGGGAAAGAGATGACAAATTTTCAGTGTCGAAAAAAGCGTAATATTGCCACGGGTGTATGACTCTGTGCAGAGCACAGTAGCACCAATGTGAAGAGGGTGATCAAAGAATGCATGAGAGCGGGTTTACCAGGCTCGAAAAATATGCCAGGAAGTACAAAGTAGAATTAAGCAAGGACAAATGTTACTGTCTTTGGTTCGAAGTCATCGCGTGCGTCAACACACTCTAACCACTGGCACTGCAAATAGATAAATCTTTCATTTCTTGAAGTACGTTTTCTACCTTTGTATACGGCGAGTCATCAGCCATCAGCCAGGCATGAAGCCCTACGAATAAGCTCTCGCGTACCTGTGCGTCCAATTGCCCTGCAGCATAGTCGTCCCGAACGTTATCGGGGAAATATCGCTGTACTGCGCCTAGTTTCTCATACCCTTCTTCTGCAAATTTGCATTGAAGTCGAATCATTGCTTCAAAACTGGGGTCAAAGTATGGAACCCGGAGGTCTAAGAATTGGGGGAGTTCGGCAACGAGCTGTTCATTGATCGTCTCAAAGATTTCCTTCGCGTCCTCGTACTCTTTCTCAGCCTGGACAATCCGAGTGAATGGTAGGGTGGAAAGCTGATCAATGCGGTGGACCTACCCGTGGCAACTTCGTGGGGTCGTTATCAACCTTCCCCTCCAGCTTCCGCAGTTTACTTCGTGCTGCATCATAATCCAGTAGCTAAACGGTGGTAGTTTGCAAAACAGCCATTATCACGAAAGATTGATGTACACTAACCTTTTTATTTCTCTTTTCTATCAGGGAATTGATGTTAGGGAAATAAGAAGCCATCCTCCCAACGGGCTCAAGAATAGTGTTCCGGAAAGCTTGATCCTACAGAGTAATTGAGGAACCAGTTTGACAATCCGATTTTACACGTACAAGCTGCCCTGTCGTGGTTGCATCTAGCTCCTCTGTCGATCGTCGATACGCATTCGCAGCCATAGCGCCTTCGGACATTCGGTCCGCAGCACCATAAAACACATCGATGGTCTCCGATATTTTTACCTGTGACGATGCAATTGCTATATTTTCGTTCCGCTTGTGAGGCAACTGGGTTGGAGGGGAAGTGGACCGTGCACACCTCGTATCGCTTCAAGGAAGGCTTTGCTATCTTTTTGCAAGGCAATTGTCTCTTTCTCATATCTTATCTAAAGGATTATAATGGATTCCGACCTAAAGCGAGCGGCACATACGTCTTGAACTTGGCCGATTCATCTGAAAAGTCTCGATCGACCGTCCGCTCAATTTGACCAGTCTTTTGCATGAGCTATGGGCACCGAGATACGCTAAGCGTCCTTCTCCGACATTAAAAAAAACAAAGATGGTCACCGTGGTTCCCGCCCTATTGACTGTCTTCTTGAATCTAAGCGAGGGGGTTCATTCGGTGCTGCAGTTTGAGTCCAAAAAAGTGCTCACCCAGACCTGCAACCGTCACAAGGCTACCGATCAGTGTACAGAGGCGAGAGGAATCGCAACGATTCATACCAGCTCATTGTTACACACTAATTCTCTTCAAGTTCAAGGGTTGGATCGACCTCTTGACTTTCGGTTTCAAAGTCACGCGATTCATGCAACATCTACTACAAGCGCGACTTGAAGCACAAATAGTTTGCGTTGTAGATATGGACAATACAGCATGTACCCGTAATAAACGGCCAAGAGAATGTACATGAGGTGGTTTTGTAGTGTGTGTACGCGGGGGTGACGCGTTAACTAAACGAAAATGTAACAAGAAATGTTCGGGTGTATGCAATGGGTGAAAAGCGAAGTGGTGTATAAAAACCTATAACATGAAATGGAAAGCAAGCGAAATCCACAGCACATGTGCGTATCATGGTTATCCATCTAGAAGAGCTAGACAACCTGCCCAGGTGATCTCCAGGATCTCCTTGCCCAGCAGGCCGACTTGGCTGCATTCCCTATCAAGACCATAGGGAGTTACGGCACCGTCGACGTGCTTTGGTGCTGAACCGCATAAACCTAGACAATCCAAACCTTCGGGGATGAACTCGATCCCACGCCCAGAGTGTGAATCATGGCATATCGCCAGAACAGCTGTAAATGAGCCGGCCTCCCTCTGTTTTCGCTTCTTCGGGGGAGATGGTGGTGACGGATGTCGCGAGTCGACATCCATTCGTGAAGGGGAGGCGCCACGATTGGGTATTTGAGGATAACGAAGTCCGGATTTTTCAAGCTCGTCATTAAAGAGGATGCGCCCAACGATGCGGAATGAACGCAAGCCACTTTCATGACCTTCGCTCGTGCCTGCGCGTGCCGTGGGGTTGGGGCCAGGAGGTGTAGGGTTTGATGAGAGAGGCATTCCTGACCCGCGTCTGACCCGCTTCTTGGACCGACTTCGGTGACCAAAAAAGGCCCTGAAGGGACTATGAATTGTGGGAGAGGATGGAATGGCATCAACCGTCTCAAAAGGAACGTAAGTAACCAATAACCATTTCCGTTCACTGGCTGGTGGGGTAGGGTCGAACACATCAGCTTCGCGATGGTCACGGAAGTCCCAAAGTGGAAGTACCATGCACATGGTGTCGGCCCCAACACCATCCAACATCCCATTCCACTGTGGCGTGGAGGGAAGTTCCTCGGGAAGTGGCACGCGTCCAGGGGAAGAAACTGCTCTGAAGTGGCCTTGCTCCGATGTCGATCTGGACGAAGCACTTCTTGAACTACTCGATGTCGATGAATGGGTCTTCCCTTTCTCTCTTTTACTAGTCGATTTGACCCGAGACTGAGGGAAAAAGCCGGCATTCTCGAAAGAAGTCTGGAGTCGTTTGATTTTCTTGTCATTTTCCTCTTTCAAGTATCCAGGCGCCATGAGCAGCCACGGCGGGTTATATGTACTAGGACCATCTACTGGCTTGTTCACGCCTCCAGAATGCGATGGATGGGTTAGCGACAATGTTGGCGGCGAAGGCGGCCCTGCACCGAGAACACGTTTGATTCTTCGCCCAAACGTCTGTCGGGTTCGTAACTGTTCAAGCAACGCTTCTCGCGCTTGAGGAGCAAGAGGCGCATAGGTAGCCTTTAGTGCGTCGTGGCCAACATCCAATTTAGGATTTTGGAGAACAAGATCACGGTTGACGTAGGGGGGTACATAGCCAGGAGGAGGGGCTCGGCGAGGCAGCTTGAAATCATCGTGCGGATTTTCATGTTGATATGTCTCAGCCATCGTGACGTCCGGCACACCAACTGATCCAGATGGGGCAGAATTAGCCCCAGATGTCACCACAGCGCGCTGTGTGCCAGAAAAAGTTGTGCCACGGGGCCGTGACGGGCTGGCACCACTTGAATCCATGGCTATCTTTTCCCTCTCCTTGCCCTTCTTGGCCGAAACGTGGAGGTGGACCTTCTTGGCAGCGAGTAAAATGGAAGATTTGGCAGCTCGCGATGGATTCCAAGTCCCAAGGAAGAGTGAATAAGCGGGAGCACGTGAATGCTTGTGGATGTGAATCCGCACTTCACTTGATGACCCTTTCGTAGGAGTCGATGGAGAGCCAGGTATTGCGGACGTCCCGTCGACAACGGGAAATCGACGGATAACCAAGGATGCTTTCTTTGCGCGTGGTGTAGATGGTGATGCCTGCGTATAATCTGCATAGTTGGAGTCGTGGCTCTCTCCAACCCAATATGTGCCATGGTTACCACATTCCCAGATCCCTGTCGCCAGAACCATCGTCTCCGGGTGTCGATGCGGGTCAACACGACGTCGAAACGTCCAATGCTGGCGCCGTTCGCCATAGGCACTATCATGTTGATTCACAAAACGCTCGAACGTGTCAGTCCACCCCTGTGCATCCGTGCCTGTATCAAGGGAAACTGACATCCGACGGGCACCACCATATGCAGAAGCACCAGATGGGATCGCGAGGGGACCATTGGGATAGGCGCGTTCACCGAAGATGAAGTCAAGATCGAAGTTGGCCAGGGCATTAGAAGGGCCAGGATCGGATGAAGGGACTTCGGGGAGGGTTTTTGGAGCTGCTGCAAGGGTAGCGGCAATCTCATTCTTGCGCTCGACCGAGACGCTGTTTTGAGAAGGAGGAATGTTAATAGGTAAGCTCGGTCGTCTGCTTCCATCGTCTATTGCGCGTAGCTTTGCACGTTCAAGTTGCCGGGCAATCTCTTCTTCGTCGGAGGAGTCCCGTGTCTCCTTTCGCATTTCCTCCACTTCAGGTCTGCGCCCTTTCCTTGTAATCAACGAGGCCTTCGGAGAGGGAGGAGTCTGTATTCGAGAATTATCTTCTTTTGGGCGCTTTGAACTGCTAAGGACATATGATTGCAGTTGGTTGAATAGCCCATTATCGCCTGGCGGCTTCAATGGCATGGACGGACTAGGAACCGAGTTCGGAAGCGAAGCCACTTGGTTGGGTATAGAGAGGATAGGAAGGCTCCCCCTTCTTGCGCTGTATGCTGCTTGGAGGCGTGCAGGGGTGGAGATGAGACGTCCATCAGTTGAGCCACTGCATATGGAGCATGTGATAAATGACGTTTCCACGTTTTCTACGAATGCTGCACGCACCTAGCTCTCCGAGGAGCCTGATTGGAGCTGTCTAATGCAGCACCAGGTTTTAGTTGACTTTCTTCACTAAGAGACTGTCTCGATCGTCGTTTGCCATCTGCCGGAGGATCGCAGGTAGACGGGGTATTTGCGAAGGCGTAGGCAGGAGTCATCTGAGGACCAAGAGGCGCTAATGGTTGCCGGGAGTGGTTCATTAGACTTAAAGATACTATTGAAGCCCGTCTGGCAGAGCAGTTCGTGGCTGTAGACGACGTGGATACGGCGGATGACTTGCGTCGTACCAGCTGGGTGTCGAAAGGCATTGCGGGAAGGTCGGTAGGGGTATGGAGGAGGGTTGTCATCTTAGCTCGCAACGCATGAGGGCAAAAAGATGAGGGGATCAAGGGAGGAGTGTGATGTAGTTTATGCCTTTGTGTATTGAAGTTGAATGGATGCAACCAAGTTGTTGCCGTCAAGATTTCCTTTTCAGGAAGGTTCGCCCCTTTGTTCAGTTTCGCGCTTTTCTCCATCGCTAGCGCCATGCTCTTGCCGATGTTCACGAGGGTCAGGATGTCGTTGCTCAGAAAACGGATTGCACTAATAAGTGTTTCCCAGCAGATACCGGTGTAGCGGGCCAAGAGCGCCCGTAACCCTCTCGAAATCACTTCCTGTAATCTTGCGTTCCCAATCTTTGAGTATCCGCTTTTACTCCAACTGGAGAAGTAGGGGTTCTCCTGGCCCATCAGTTCTTGTACCACCCTCATTGCGCCACATGGATTCCATGTGTGAAGCTTTTCGTTTCTATCTACTTAAAGACCGCTCTGGCTCCCGAGCGTCTCGGAGGGTAGTTTCTGGGTCCTCCAGGGTCATTTAGACCCACTGGGTGATGATATCTTCAGTTTGGGTAGAGCGGCCAGGTTCTCGAATAGATGGTGCCCACCTTATCACCCATAATCATTTTCCAAGTGTGAAGACATTATCCGTATTGCTCTGCTCTCAGCAGGCATCTGGCCACTGATTGCATCTACTATTTAAAGTAATACCATTCACTATTCATAGTACTTGTTGCCACGAGCCATCAATATGGCACTTTCTTCTTCCTTTATGCAGGAACTTTGCACGTTCTATGTTTCTGCTCAAAGATTTTCATGAATTCAATCGCAAAAAACAATTACTTGTTATTTAATGGAGGCACGAGATTAAATTAGACTTGTGAGCGGTCGGTCTAAAAATGCGCTCTCTGTTTTTTCTTTCGTGCTTGGCACAATCCCTGGTGATGCTTCATCTTATGCACCGTACCCGCTGTTGGCCTTACGCATACTGTGCCTTCCGAGGTTGCAGTCATGCCGATTCAGGTTTATTGCCGCTGCATTCCTGGATCGATTTCTTCAGATGAATTCTGTGTGTGTTGTTCGTCTGCCTATGCTACAGGGCTCTAGCCCACTTTTACCTTGACCTCTGCTGCAGACTTTTTTCTTGCAAGCTGTTTTTTGTTGAGGTTTTTCTTGCTTCCAGTAAGCTTTTCGGTCTTGCTGAGGGGGAGGTGTTGTGACCTTTGGTTACTCTCGGTGGGTGGGATCCCGATTGCTTATTCAGGCTTTTTCCTAGGTTTCATTATCTTTGGTTGTTTCCTTGTTCTTTGTAACCTCTGCTCTTCTCCCTCTTGTTCCTTGTTGTCCTTGTTTTTTGTGTTACCCTCCTCTGTCCCCAGTCTCCTGCCTGTTGTAAGTTACCCAGGTCATCTTCAATTTCAAGAGGTTCTGGCATTGGCTAGGACTGTTGCCATGCTATCCTGTTGCGTCTCCTCCAGTGTGCACACAAGTCATAGAGAATATTAATGAAACTCACCTTCATTGTGTGCATGCACAATGACCCCTATGTAATGAATGACCCCCAGGGACCACCAAAGTCCATAAAAAGAAGCATTTGCTGGGGTTAATTTGTGCCCTTCTACATAATTTCTGACTCTCAGGTTCCTGGTCAATGTTCCCTGGTCACCTATCTGTTGATGAATGACCTTTCTCCTTTTGGGCACATCAGTGCAGGGATGCCTTAGGTGCCTTGTAAAATCATGTTTGAAGTCAACATTTATTGACATGATGCTGTCCCCAGTGTAGCCATGAGTTGAATGTTGCAGCACTCAGGGATGGATACAAAGAGAACAATCTAGAAGTGGAAGCAACTGAGGTCTGTGTGCCATCACATCTGACAACTAGTCTTGTCCTTGAGTGTGTGGTGTCAGTCCCTTATTTGGGTTTGTGTGCTGGTAGCGCTACATGTGTATCCAGAAAATTTCCCCTTGCTTCTTTCCTTAGTTCACATTTGTTTGTAGAAATCTCTTACATGATGATTCTGTCATATCCATACAATCCTGACCTCTGCTCCGGGCTCCTGGAACTCCGAAACTGACTCCAGAGCCCTACCTCCCTTCCATCACCTTCCCCTTGCCAACTCCCAAGAGGTTACCCCACCTCTGGCTCCAACACCACCTTCGGTCCGACACCAGAACATTCTGGGTCTGACCTCATCCTCAACACCTTCCAGATGAGCATGCAACACCTATGCTCCCGACTCCGGACCTCCGCTCCAGAATCCCGTTTGCGTCTCCGTCTCTGGAACCTCCAGTCTTAGCTCTGACCTCGGACTTTGACCCCACCTCCGCTTATACCCATTGTATTGGTTAGCTCATTCCATTTAATTACGTTTGCCAATATTCCGGAGTTTAACTTCCGAGTTCGGACTTTCTGGACTTATGTCGGACCTTGCAACTATTGCATTGCTCCATTCAATTCCGCTATTCTCCCTCATTCCTATTTGGGCTGCTGCTTCCTTTCTATTCAGTCAGCTGGCCATTCCCCACTCCCATCCTCCCTCCTTCCTCCTTGGGCCTTGGCCCTTCACTCCTCCTTTGGGAAACACCATTGAGTCAAACCCTTGACCCTCGGTGTTGCCCCTCCTTTCAGCTCCCTTTGTCTCCTTTTGGAGTACCCTCGCTCCTTTTGATTCCGGACCCCTCCTTATATACAATGTACATAGTAACTTGTAACCTCAGTCCGAAATCGACCTGAAATGCCCCCAAGAGACTTTCCCTCTGCTAGATCTGAAATTAGGGACCCCCAGGACAACCAGCAATGGCACAGCGCTCCACCTGAGTCGCTGAGGCCGAGGTCCTTCCACACTAAGTCTCCGATTCCACTCCGGAGTCATCCAAATCTGCCCATTCTAACAGATTCCTGCTAACTCCGTAGTGGGTTCTGCAAATTATTGCAATGCGAAAATCCTATGGCCATGCAAGAGGTCCTCTATCATTGCCAATACAGAGTAGGCAAGAAGATTCGCTTCAATGGCTTCGTGGACAGCAATGGCAGCCACACGTGATGGTTGAGTCAGTGCTCTTTCGTAATTGTCTCTAGCACTGATGAGGAGTCTTGTATGTTGAAGTTGGTGAAAATATAAGACGAAATGGAGGACTAGCGAGTTTATCGCTCAGTCCCGTTGTATGTGAACTAGAAATATATTGAAAAGTAATTACCTAGTGAGTTTATCGCTGGTGGACAAATGTTTAATACATGGTGTATGAAGGACAAACAAGATATAACCAACTCACCTCAGTCCTGTTGTATGTGAACTGAGGAAAGGTTGGGTTGTCCAAAGATTGGTCCTTTATAGTCAGGTGCTATGAATTGTCAGGGACAGCTCTGAAAGCGGCAAGGTCCCAGTTGTCAGGGCACACCCGCCCCACCCGGCTCCACCCAGTTCCACCCAGTTCCACTCCACCTGCTACCCCCTTCTCCCCCTTCCTATTTCCTCCTCCCTCTACTTTCCCCTCTTTCCATTCTCCCTCTGTATCATTCTTTATTCTTTCTATTTCTATTTACACGGACGACTTTCCTTTGATCGATGTACTATTGACCTGCTCACAATCCATGCACGACGCACCCAGCCCTGGATGCTCTGGACGACCCCTGGGTGCACCCAGCACACACGCCTGCAGCGGATCTCTTTGGGATCTCCCATGGGGATACCCGGATGGCTGGGGCTGTGTGTGAGGATGACGTGGCAACCCCCATGTGACCCAAGTGCCATGTATATAAACATACTGTAGATTAACCTTACTTCACTATAATTCTGATTATAGTGATATTTATATTATGTTGCATCACTATAATTCCCATTATAGTGATGCTGTTCTTTCTTTATTTATTTGTGCCAAGATAATTACATATATATACCTCAGAATAGTTGTAAAGGCCTGGTAGCCTTTACTTCTACCCCATTAATATACAGCTCATCAAAGCTTATGTTTAGATGGACTAACTGAGGCCTGAGGCGAATGGGGGAACGGAACGTTACTGTCCCCAAAATAGTAAGCAACCCTTCACATACCTGGGGTGGGAACCAGAGAAACAGTCTTCTTCTCACCATTCCCACTTCAGGTAAGTAGCTTAGTTTTCCTTCTAATGATAATTCACACCATTCCCACTTCAGGGACATCTGCCTGTGCTGGGCCTGTTGCCATACATGCCCACTTCATACCCCACCAGGCCCTCAGTGCCGGGCGATATACCTGGACGCTCTCAACCCCGGACCGGTCCCTGACAGCAGAAGAAGACTTTAACCTCATTCCCCCCCACCTCTCCTGCCCCCCTTGCTATGGTGACACAAGAACAATATGATGACCTGCTGGCCCAGTTCCAGAAACTACAGGCCATTGTAGAGAGCCGAACCCAGGACTGGCCCACTCATGCACCCACACCCATGCTGACACCTGCACCCAGGCCCAGGCCGCCGAAGGTCGCCCCCCCCACCCCCTTCTCAGGAGCCAGCGAGGATCTCAACTGCTTCAGGGCTGAATGCAGGATCTACCTCTACATCCATGTGGACAAGTTCCCTGATGCTGAAGGGGAGAACAAAGGAAGGTCAGTTGGGAGGTTCAAACGAGACCACCACCAAGCTGTTCCCTGGTTCTTGTCAGAGACCAGATCGAGATGAAGGAATGTCTCTGTGGCGGAGGGCTTTGGCCTCAGCGACTTATGCCAGGAGCGCTGTGCCAAGTTACATGTCCATGCCCTAACTTACTTACTGGCAACGAGAACTAAAGGGGGTCAACTCTAGTCGATTTTATTACTGAGGTGTAACCTATGTACAAGTTGAGTATATATAGTTACAATGAGGGCGGGCCCGTAAATGGCAGGGCCAAGTGGAGTGGAGCTAACGGAGTTAAACATTAGCCGATTGAATATTACTGTTATGGGGTTAGCGGAATGGTAGGCGATAACCCAGAAACAGAAAGGAGGGATAGGCCCGAAGGTGGGCTTGCAGGGCAAGCGAGTGAATTGCCCAGCAGAGGTGGGAGTGCGCTAGTGGACGTCGGAGCTGTCCGGAAGCCTTCAGGGCTCTGTACTTAGGGAGGTGTAGGTAATATATTGAAAAGAGGGGGTGGTGACCATCGAGGGAAGTGGAGGTGATTGTGGAATCCGGGAGCTCCAAGGTTAGTGAAGAAGGAACGGAGGTAGTCCGGAGAGTTCGGAGGTAGTGGAAGTTGATGGCTGTGGATGGATATGACAGTTCTTTAGTTAGGATGGGGAAGTGTACTAGTAATATTTGTTGTAATTATAGTACCAATCCGAGTGTTTTGGCTAATTCTATTTTATGGGTTAGTCTAAAAGCTTCTGAGAATTGACTTACAGATAAACAAAGCCCTGCGGAGCTGTTCCTCTATTGTAATTTCTCAATTTGTCTGGGTGTAATTCTGTGTAGGATCGTTTAATTTGGATTTTAACTTGAATTAAATCTTCTACTTGGTGAAGTTTCAAAGATTCTTCTCAGTTAATGATTTAGATTGTGTCTGGAGTGTCCCTTGAGTTTGTTTTATTTTTGTCTTATTTTATTGCTTGTTTTAACAGTAGCAAAATAACTGTTTTGTGTTTACACTTTTGAAATCTGGAGTGTTAACCAGCTCTCCTGTTGAAATATCTACTTAATATTTCTCTCCTTAATTGCTGCCTTTTACTACAGTGGCAATCTTAACTGTATTTCACTTTTTCACGCTGGAGTGACAACCAGAAATGCTTGAGAAAAATAATACTCTATTTTCTTACTTCTCTGAGGGGGTGAAAGGTCGCAGAAAGGGTCTCCCTTTTATACTCCTTGGGTCACCTTCCTTTTCATGCTCTACCTCGTATTTACAGGATTTATTTACAGTGTATTTTCCTCAAACTGAATAAAAAATGAAATTTTCACGCTATAGTTCTACTGTGCTCTGCTGCACTGAACTGCAGCTCTACTGCGGTCAGACTGCACCTAGAATCCTTATTGTCCTTCCTTGCCTAAGCTATTTTAATAGTTAATTAGAACTTGACTGCGCTGCATTTGTCGCAGTTTTCGATTTCAAATTCCTCATATTTACCATTAAGTTCGCTATGACTCGGTCATTCTGAATTCAAACTTCGCATTACTATGCGTACAGCTGCGCTGAGACCTTCAGCTGATTTATTCTATTTTTATCCAGTAACATTTAGTTGAAATGAGACTTGAAATGATAAATGAGTGAATTATTCAGGTTTAGAACTGAAAGAAAAAGTTGCTAGTAGTCAATAATTGTTCAAACAAATGTATTATAGCTCTCTGCTTCATTAGTATATTGTTCCCTAAAATTCCTGCCATGGTCTGTCATAGTTTAGTGGTTTTCATGGTTTTCGTCCATCTCCCCTGATTCCCCTTTGTATTATTGCATCCTAGTCCTTCAAATGTATTGTTCGTTGTCATAGTAGGTCGTCCTCGAAGATATCATATTTTTATGTATTTTATTTGGGGCTCTGGACCTCTAGAAGCTGTCTTCCTGCGCATTTTCAGGTTTCTAACTTCATGTCCTTGTATCTCATTCATTTCTGAATGGTTTTTCACGTTCTCGGCATCATAAATTTTCATTTATTCCCACCTTTCAAATGGTACTAAATTTGTATTCTATTTCTTGGTATTCGTCGAGTTAGCAAAAGTTTGCACACACATTTGGTAATTGTCAAAAACCCTGAACAAGGCTAATGTGCATGAGTCCAAATGCAGGTGGGGCTCAACTAGAGGGGGTCCAAGAGCTCCGGTAGTGAACCAAAGCTTCTCCAGGAAGCCCGGGTCTGCTGGGTGGTACAAGAGTGTCAGGGCCCGGGCTCAGACTTGGAGGCTCCCTGACCTCAACCCCCCCATCTATCCTGTCCTCACACTATGCGGGGCATGAGATGTATAGTAAAAGAAAGGGAATATATACACTTGCCTATGTGGGGCATGAGATGAGAAGAAGGGTAAAGGTCTCATCTCCCCGCATGGTTGCTATATAAAGGAATGGGTCACATGCCCACAACTATACAGCTCCTAGAGTTGTGTAGTGTGACCCGGAGGGAACACCCAGGTGGCAGTGCCCAGTAAGCGTGGGAACGTTCTGGGCGAGTTGCTTGCCCAGAACTGTGGCTGTGACCCATGGGAACATTCTGGGCAAGCTGCTCACTCAGAAAGTTCCCATGCTATCCCATGTGTGCGGATACACAACACAGAAAGGCAACAATGAAGGAATGGAAGGAAGGGATTGGTTGGGGAGTCTGGGGCACCCTGGGGCAGGGTGCTGAACCCTAGAAGGATGCGGCCTCAGCGACTTGGAGGGAGCGCTGCACCTCCGTTATGTCTCAGTTAGTCCTTATATTTCATGTGTCTGAGGTATCTTGTAGGAAGAGGTCAGGATTAACTCATGGAGGGACTTGGGGTAACTTTTAGTCGAGATTAGAACTGAGGTACAATGGGTTCTAATCTACAAGTATTTATATAGAGGGAGGAAGAGAAGGACCTTAGTCAAAGTCCGAGTGATAATGGAAAACACCGAAAGGTGCCAAATGATACCAAAAGGTACCAAAAGGTCCCGAATGATATCCTTAACAGGGAACCGAGGTGTCGGGTCGAGGAGGGCAGAGTAGAAGGCCAGAGGATGAATGGGAACGAGAAATGGGTAAGAGGAAGTTAGCCAACTGAATGGAAAGAAGACAACAGTTGTACTATAAATGGAAGGTGACTAATTTGCGATGATGTGAGTGGGATCACCAGAGGATGTGGGTAGCTCCGAAGGCGGAGTTACGTATCTGAAGGATGTTGGGTGGCTCCAATAAATGAAATGGGAGGGGGAATGGTGTAGAGGTATATCATGGGATGTTGGAGATCCATTGGGATGTCGGAGCAAATCCGGAGTCTCTGAATGTTCCGACTCGGGGCTGAGCTTCCAAGATGGGAGTGGCCAAGGTCGAGTGTGCCGAGATCCAGGCTGGAGCTGAGACAGTTGGGAAGGAAGGTGAAATTGGGAAGTGAGGGAATATGGTGTAGGGGATGGTGAGGTTGTTAGGAAGGTGTAGTGAGGTGGGAGAGTGCGGGGTCGGGATTCCAGGATATGACAGTAATCACGTGTGTTGTTCCCATAGTCGTTCATATGCGGGTGCCGTTTCTGTTTAATTGTTCAGAATTTATGGTATGTGCAGGTGTTTGTATCCTCAATACAGGCTTCCGTGATTTATTTCAGATTTTTCCCTCATGATCTAAGGTTGTTTTGTACTTTCTGTGCTTTGTTTTGACTGGGGTCTTCCTTATTTGGACAGAAATTGGTCTTCATGATCTGCTGGAGCACGGATCTCAATTCCAATGGCCGGTTCCCTTTGCATCGCCACCCTCACATGTCTTTAAGCATGATGTGGATTTCTATATTCCCGTCATTGGTGTAACTTCACAATGGCTGGACCGTTTGGGCTGAAACTTTGCATAACTATAGTTTCCTATTTATCATAATTTCCGTGTAAATTTCGTTGTGTGTTTCAAATATGGATCCTACGTAAACATCGTCTTTTCCCTGAGCCATGACTTTGATGTCACTCATCCCATTATTGAATATCTCATTGATGTGTGAACCTTTTATTATGAAAATTTGGGTGGATCAGGATTAGATCCCTTCCTTTCTAATGGGCTATCAAGCTCGTCTCGGCCATTACTGCTTGTTCTTCACACTTGCCTTTTAAACGTTGTCCTTGTTTTCTGTGAATTTCGGTCATATCTCCATCATCTATGGGTAGTTTTCTTTGAAATTACTTTCATTGGGTCCGTTTGGAAAACATCTACGTTCCCTATTATAAACACGACTTTGAATTTTGCATTGGTTCCTAAGGAATCCTTGTTCCGTGGTACTTCCAACCTCAGCTATGTGTGTGGGTGTGGGAAAGTAGTTTCCGTGGAGGTTCTCTGGTTGGTTTTATAGTCAAATCTTGCTCGATTGTCCTAGTTCCTTGTTTAATATTTGCTATAAATTCCCCTGAGAATTCTGTCTTGTTGATGCTAAGCTTGAAGTTTTTTTTACTAATTTTCTTTCTTCCAATTTATTGTATGTAGTCATAATAATTTGTAATAATTTGTAAAAATTCAGGTTCTTCTATTTTCTCATATCTACTTGACATATGGGGTTTTTTGTGGTTTATCTGACATATTTCCATAATGAGTTTCCATAGGGTGACCATTATTTCTCCTACAACGCCCGTACCCGAACCCCCTCTCTGTCAGGGCACACCCTGACATGCACGCCCTACTCACCATAGTCCACGATATCGAGGTGGCATGGAATCATGGAAAGGTGGTATCCACACTCACCTTCGACATCACGGGCTTCTTTGACCATATTCCACACTCCTACCTTATCAACACCCTGTCAGGGCACACACCCTGACTAGCCCGGACCCGGACCTGGATCCGGACCCGCTTCCATCCGCCACGCTTCCCGCACACGTGCATGCTCTGCGTGCCGCATGCTCCGGGCCCGGTTCCTACTCCTTCATGTGACTTCCGGGTATCCCCGGAAGTTTTCCTGATATGGTGGCCACTGTGGGAAGATGAGAAGTTAGCTTCCTTCTCATCTTCTTACCCACAGTAGGATTGTGCCCTGGATAGGGCTGGCCAGACCTGAGGCTGTGGGCCATAGGGGAGGGTCATGGGGACCTGGGAGTCATCCCCTGACACACCCTCAGATCCTACCACATCCTGCTGCCCATAGTAAAATGGGTACTCAGCTTCCTCCAAGACAGACAGGCAGCCATTTGCCTGGATGGTAAACGGGATCAGCTTAGACCCATTTCCACCAGTGTACCCCAAGGCTCATGCGTATCCCCCATTCTAGCCGCTTTCTTCACCTCACCGATGTGCAAAGCCATCACTGAAGGAACACAAGCCAGAATCGTGAGGAACACAGAGCTAAGCACTAAGTTCAAAAAAGGCCAAATCACTATCTTACCCCCCACCCTATATGTAGACGACGGCTCACTCTCGGCAGCAGCACCCTCCAGAGCAGAGGCCATGGAAGTCATAAGAATGGCATTCCAAGTGGCACATGAGTGGCTGAGAGAAAGGGGCCTGAAGACTGACCCAACAAAGAATGACCTAATGCACTTCACAAAGATGAGAACAGGGAGGAACGCAGGCCCCGGTCTGTCAATCACCATGCCCTCACATGAAGCCAACACAACCAAAACTATCACACTGTCAAACCTGATGTGCTACCTGGGCATCTGGTTCGACCCACAACTCAAATTCACAGAACACATCAAAAGAGCCACCTCAAAAGCAGCCGGAGCAGCACAAGCCCTCTGCATGCTCGGTAACTCAGAAAGAGGCCTCCACCAGACACACTTCCGCTGTTAGAACGGGCGGATTTGGATGACTCTGGAGTGGAATTGGAGACTTAGTGTGGAAGGACCTTGGCCTCAGCGACTCGTGCGGAGCGCTGTGCCATTGCTGGTTGTCCTAGGGGTCCCTAATTTTGGATCTAGCAGAGGGGAAGTCTCTTGGGGGAATTCAAGTCAATTTTGGACTGAGGTTACAAGTTACTATGTACATTGTATATAAGGAGGGGTCCGGAATCAAAAGGAGTGAGGGTACTCCGAAAGGAGACAAAGGGAGCTGGAAAGAGGAACAACACCGAGGGTCAAGGGTTTGACTCAATGGTGTTTCCCAAAGGAGGAGTGAAGGGCCAAGGCCCAAGGAGGAAGGAAGGAGGATGGGAGTGGGGAATGGCCAGCTGACTGAATAGAAAGGAAGCAGCAGCCCAAATAGGAATGAGGGAGAATAGCGGAATTGAATGGAGCAATGCAATAGTTGCAAGGTCCGATGTAAGTCCGGAAAGTCCAAACTCGGAAGTTAAACTCCGGAATATTGGCAAACATAATTAAATGGAATGAGCTAACCAATACAATGGGTATAAGCGGAGGTGGGGTCAAAGTCCGAGGTCAGAGCTAAGACCGGAGGTTCCGGAGACGGAGACGCAAACAGGATTCCGGAGCAGAGGTCTGGAGTCGGGAGCATAGGTGTTGCATGCTCATCTGGAAGGTGTCGAGGATGAGGTCGGACCCGGAATGTTCCGGAGTCGGACCAAAGGTGGTGTTGGAGCCAGAGGTGGGATAACCTCTTGGAAGTCGGCAAGGAGGAGGTGGCAGAAGGGGTGATGTTCGGTCCGAGATGAGTATTGGAGTGGACGGAGATAGGGTAGGAGCAGGATGGGAGGGTGGAGGTGGCATGAGGGGTGTGGGGAGGTGTGGTGTCGGGTCCGAAGGTGAATATCAGAACGGACAGCAGTAGGGTAGGACTCTGGAAGTCAGGTTCGGAGTTCTGGGAGCCCAGAGCGGAGGTCGGGATTGTATGGATATGACATCCGCCACCTGTACCTAGGAGCGATTCTTCCAATCACACTATATGGCTTACCTGTCTTCTGGCGGAAGAAAACAGTACTAATCAGGAAACATCTTTCTACTCTACAGAACAAGTGCCTCCACCTGATAACTGGGGCCTCCATACTATGAACATAAACGCTATGGAGATAGAAGCTTCCATCCCCCCCATCGACCTATACCTCGAATACAGGTTAAAGATGGAAGCAACTCGCCTCTCATGTCTCCCAGAGGACCACCCAATAATAAACCGACTTTACCCATGGCAAAGAAGGTGGACAACGCCAACAGAGCCTCCCCCACACCCAGTTTTCGACCCACACAAAAGATACCACATGGACCTGATGGACAGATTCTCAACATGCATCACCCACATCGCCGAACACATGATCCACAGCACCAAACAGATCTGCCCAAACCTAGAGGCACCCTGGCACATCTCAGGACACAACATCGAGGACAGGATACAGATATACCTACCAGACGATGCCCCAGGATCTTCATACAAGAAGGAATGGACAGACAACCACTTGGAATTCACCACGGAACATGAGGAAAACCCCGATATCCTCTTCGTATACTCAGACGGTTCCAAAATGTCGGAAGAAGGAAGAGTTTACACAGGATTCAGAGTCACAGGCTATGTAGCAGGCGAGACAGCGTTCGAGGACAATGGCCCAATGGGACCATATGTAGAAGCATTTGACACCGAAATGCTGGGCCTGAGAAGGGCAGCAGAAGCAACCTGGTGCTTCTTCGATGACGACTCTATCACCCCTAAACCCACCCGAATCGTCTTCTACTCGGATAACATGAGCGCGATCAGAAGGATCTTCCAAGGCAAACCTGGGAAGGCCCAAAAACATACCAGAGCCTTCAGGAAGACCATCTGCAGCCTCATAAACGACAGAGATGACCTAAAGCTCACCATCAGCTGGTGCCCCGGCCATTGTGGTATCAGTGGTAATGAACGGGCTGATGAGCTAGCCAAAGAGGGCGCCCGTAAACCCACTGATCGCCCCCACTACCACTCACTCTCCTATGTAGAAAGCCTACATAAACGTGAATTGCTAGAGGCATGGAGAGAACAATGGACTTGCACACCCAACCCACCCAAATCTGGATTCTACGCAGCAAACCACATCCCCCCTCGATCAAACCCACCACCAGGTTTAAATCCCTGGACCGAAAAACTTTCAGCAGGATCACACAGTTCTGCACTGGCCACGCTCACATTGGGGAATACTACCACCGATTCGGCATCCAAGCAGAGAGCAAGGAGTGCACTTGCAGTGCATACATGCAAACCAGAGAACACATCCTACAGGTATGCCCGAAATTTAAGAGATTCAGACACATACTGGGCTGTGGGTGTCAGTCTAGGCTCGATATCCTCATGAGCAAGCCAAAGGCATTCTCAGACTAGTGGAGTTCGTCAAGAAATCATGAGCACTGGAGAAGAAAGGCAACGGGAGCAGACCCAAGGCCCCAAACGGAGAAGGAGACAGTGATGGACACAGAGCAGAGTGATGCAGTTGACCGACAAATATTTATTTTATATATGTAACATACACACATTACCCCAACAACTCCCCCTGACGTCACAACTCCCGAGGATCCCACTCACCCGAAGACACCACCCAGACACCCATATCATGTAAGGATGATCCCCTTATGTACACACGCTGTAGCGAGTTGGGATGGCTGCACTGCCACATTGACACGAGGCCGTGGGGTAACAAAATAACAACAACGCCCTGACATGCCCTGCCTGACCCCCACTCCGCACTGCTTCCCCCTTCTTTCCCTTTTCCTTTCTTCTTTCTTTCTTTCTTTCTCTCTCTTACATGGACCACCTTTCCCACTGTTCAATGTATCACCAGCATGCATGCCCATTTCCCCTCCTGTATCTTACCATCCCTATATCGCCACCACCACCGCTGCACTCACCCTGCACCCACAGCGGACCCTCTCGGGATCTCCTGTGGAGGCACCTGGAGAGCCATGGCTGTGTGCGAGGGTGACATGGCGTGCCCCATGTGATCAATCCCGCATGTATATAATAACAGCTGGAGTGGGAACTGAAGAAGTAGCCTTCTTCTCACATTCCCACTTCAGGCAAGTAGTGTAGCCTTCCCTTTTAATGATAACTCACATTCCCACTTCAGACTAAGTGGTCGGGGACGCTCACCCTGCAACGGGATCGCTGCTATGCATAGCCGCTATTCATCCCACCGAGTCCCGCATGCCAGGACCTTGCCACTTTCGGAGCTGTCCCTGACACTCTCCCACCAACACCATCCATAACCCCCACAACCCACCCCAAGGCAGGGACGAGCCCGCACCCCAGAGCCCACCAGATCCAACGCTTGCACCCTGAAGACCTTCAAGTGCTGATGAAGGGGCTGAAGGGCCAAGTGACGAAAGGATCAGAGACAAGAGAAAAGGGGGTGAGGCCAGACCTGAGAGGATGCTCAGGGGGCCATCCCGCCAAGGATGCACACCAGCCGGTTATGGAGAGTGGCCCATGCAGATGCAGTGATGCACGTAAATCGTCACCAGCACCAAGGTTCCACTGGGTCATCACAAGGAAAAGGAGGGATGCACCCTCAGCCCACAGAGACAAGAAGGCCACAGAGGGGGCCCCAGAAGTAGCAGTATCCCCACCTGCCATCTACGTCCTCTCCAAACGCTCCCTGAGATCTCTGAACCTCGTTGTGAAGCTGACCGCCCTCACCTCCCTCACCTCTGAGTCCATGTCAGCGCTCCTAGACTCGGGGGCCACTGGGAACTTCGTAAGCCCTGAGTTCATCCAGAAGCACAGGCTCGAAACCACCCCACTCCCCCAGCCCATCCCTGTCTGTAACATCGATGGGACCCCAAACAAGAATGGAGCCATAACAGAGGAACTGGAAGCCCTCTTGATGTTCGGACAGCATACAGAGCGGGCCCGCTTCACAGTCGCAAACCTTGGGCAACAATCCCTCATCATAGGGCACTTGTGGCTGCTGCACCACAACCTGGAAGTGGACTGGGTACAACAGAAGATCACCATGTCCCACTGCCCATCCTCCTGCCGGCTGCCACGAGTACGAGATGACCAAGACCCCACACTAGAGCCCGGAGATGGGATCTATGCTGTGATCATCCCCCCAGAGTGGGGACACGAGCTAAGGGTGACTACCACCCCTCCCAGCGGATGGCCCAAGAGGCCCACAACCCGGAGGTGGAACCCACACTGTTCAAAGCACTGGTACCAGAGCAGTACCAAGACTTCCGGGACGTGTTTTCAAAAGAGGCCTTCGACCAGTTGCCTCCCTGGAAACCTTGGGACCATGCCATTGACCTGGTACCTGTCAGGGACAGCTCCGAAAGCGGCGAGGTCCCATGTGCGGGACTCAGTGGGACAAGTAGTGGCTATGCATAGCGGTGGTCCCATTGTGGGGTGAGTGTCCCCGACCACTTAGTCTGAAGTGGGAATGTGAGTTATCATTAAAGGGGAGGGCTACACTACTTGCCTGAAGTGGGAATGTGAGAAGAAAGCTACTTCTTCAGCTCCCACTCCAGCTGTTATTATATACATGCAGGATTGATCACATGGGGCATGCCACATCACCCTTGCACACAGCCATGGCTCTCCGGGTGCCTCTGCAGGAGATCCTGAGAGGGTCCACTGTGGGTGCAGGGCGAGCGCGGTGGTGGTGACGGCGATATAGGGATGGTAAGATACAGGAGGGGGAATGGGCATGCGTGCCAGTGATACATTGAACAGTGGGAAAGGTGGTCCATGTAAGAGAGAGAAAGAAAGAAAGAAGAAAGAAAAGGGAAAGGAGGAAGAAGCAGTGCAGAGTGGGGGTCGGATGGGGCATGTCAGGGCGTGCCCTGACATCACCCCCTCCTTAAGCCATTTCGCCTTGAAGTGGCTGGGTGGTCTTCTCTTTCTCTCCCTGGGGCATGAGGGTGCATCCGATGGAAGTCTTCCACTAGGTTGGGGGCATGGGTCAGGTGGTCGCATTGTAACGGGTCTATCACCTAGACTCGAGACAGAGAGAAGGGGGAGGGTGGTAGTGTGCGCAGGTGTGGTTCGTGGGGCCGGGTTTTGGTCCTGGGGCGCTACCGGGTCTGCTAGAACCTCAAACAAACACTCACCTACGTCTCTCTTGGACATCAAGGCTGAGTATTATGATGAGAGGGGTCTTAGACGTAAGCAACTAGCTCAGAGGGGGCGTTAGGGTCGTGGATGGCATCTTTGCCACTTGGATGCAACTTCTGCTTATCCCTTCATGGGTCTATTCAGTACTAACTTGTTATGTACAAGCTATTATCTATTTTATATGAGTTGGAAATGAAATGAATGCAATGGGGCAATGTAAATGGGCCATTAGGCAACCGTAAATGAGGAATATCCAATTGGGAACAAAGAAACAATAAAAGAAATATGAATGAATGGAGAAAATGTGACAACGGGTCCGAAATGGGAATTGTGAAAGTTAACTCCGCAACACTTCGCCACAGCGCCCGCCTATCCTCCCGTCAGCAATCTCCTCGTCTCCAGCTTTCCAAAGAACCCTCATTCATCCCAATTGGTGCAGTAGATCTTGAGATGTAGCCATTGACAGGTGCTGTCAAGACCACATGAGGCTATACACCGTGCTGAGCCATCCGAATATGGGGTTGCCATTCTGGGAAGTGCTCTGTGGGTAAAGGAGGAAGGTATAGCATCACTATCGGGTAGAAAAACGGCTGGGTTGTATGTGTGGTTATAGAGATCTGGAGAGGGGGTGAAATTGGCAGCATGGTTGGGTGTGGGAATTTTGCTTGGGGTTGTCGGGAATGATGGGGAAAATAAGGAAAAATAAGGAATGAGTTTATGGAGTGTTGGATAGTGATAGAATGAGCATCGGGAGCATCAGAGGGTATGTGGTGCATGTTGGTGGCCAAATTCCGCAAAATCTGACTTTTTACCATGCATGGACTTGTCCCTGCAACAGCGTGCAAGCCACTGGTTCTCTGAGTTTGGCTAGCCCGTATACTTTACCAAGTACCAGAGTTTCCAGCGCCGCCATCTGGAATCCAGAATTTTTTCGACCTCATACTCTTCTTCCCCATCTATGAGGTCTGGGCCTGGGCATGGGTTGGTGGGGCATTCTGTGATCTCATTGGGGTGGTGCAGCCTGATGTTCATCATGGACACCACTGGGTGGATCCCCTTCTGTTGTGCAGTGAGTTGGAGTTTGACAGCAGCGGGGGAGACGACTTTGGTGATCTTGAAGGGGCCAATCCACTTGTGGTCTAGCTTCTTGGTTGGATGGTCCGTCATGTAGTTCTGGGTGCTAAGCCAGACCTGGTCACCTTCTTGGTATGTAGGGGCTGCCCCACGATTGTGGTCATAGTAGTGGGCCATCTCATCCACCGTGTGCTCCAGCGCCACCTTCGCCTCCTCTTGCATTTTCATCATTCTTGAGGAGAATGCATCTGCAGCTTCCACCTCAGAGGTGCGCGTGGGCTCTGTCCCCATCCTGGGGTGTTGCCCAGTGTCGAGCTTGAAGGGGGTTTGGCGGGTAGCGGAGTGGACGTGGTTGTTGTAGGCAAACTCCGCTAGTGGGAGCCAGTCCACCCAGTCGTCTTGGTGGTGGTTGACAAACACTCGGAGGTAGGCTTCTATCTCCTGGTTTACCCGCTCGGTTTGTCCATCCATCTGGGGGTGGTAGGGTGTTGAGGGGGTGAGCTTAACTCCGAGGAGGTCTGCGAGTTCCTTTGAGAAGCGGGAGATGAAGGTGCTTCCTCTATCACTGAGAATCTCTTCAGGCAGGCCATGGTGTCTCCAGACATGTTCGAGGAAGAGCCATGCAATTCCCACTGAGTTCACCATCATCACTGTAGGGACCACATGGATGCGCTTGGACAGGTGGTCTACTACAACAAGAATGGCATTGTATCCCTTTGACTCGGGGAGCTCCCCTACCATGTCAACCGAGATCACTTGCCAGCAGTGGGTGGGGACCTTGCTTGGGATGAGCTTTCCAACCTTATGGGAGGGGATACTTGATGTGGTTACAGGTGTCACACCCACGTATGTACCGTCCAACATACTCCACCATCCGGGGCCACCAGTAGTCACGGGAGACAAGATCCAGGGTCTTCCATTGCCCTGGGTGTCCTGTTGCCCACGCGTCATGGTGTAGCCACACCAGGTCATGGCGGAGTTGCAGGTCCTTGGGGACATATATTCTCCCCCTGTATAGGACTAGCTCCCCCTGTTTCTCCCATTCATCTGACCTAACTGTCCCTTCTCCTAGTTCTCGCATCGCCTTCACCACGCTCTCATCCAGGTCTCTTGTTCTGCAGATCCTCTTGAGGATAGTCATCTCTTTGCCTTCTACGGTGAAGGAGAGAACGAAGGAAGGTCAGTTGGGAGGTTCAAACGAGACCACCACCAAGCTGTTCCCTGGTTCTTTAGTTAGGATGGGGAAGTGTACTAGTGTTATTTATTGTAAATATAGTACCAATCCGAGTGTTTTGGCTAATTCTATTTTTATGGGTTAGTTTTAAAGTTCCTGGGAATTGACTTACAGATAAACCGAGCCCTGCGGAGCTGTTTCTTTATTGAAATTTCTTAATTTGTCTAGGTGTACATAATTCTGTGTAGCGTTGTTTAATTTGGAATTTAACTTGAATTTAATCTTCTACTTGGTGAAGTTTCAAAGATTCTATTCAGTTAATGGATTTGGATTGTGTCTGGAGTGTCCCTTGGGTTTGTTTTATTTTTGTCTTATTTTATTGCTTGTTTTAACAGTAGCAAGATAACTGTTTTGTGTTTACACTTTGAAATCTGGAGTGTTAACCAGCTCTCCTGTTGAAATATTTACTTAATATTTCTCTCCTTAATTGCTGCCGTTTACTACAGTGGCAATCTTAACTGTATATCACTTTTTCGCGCTGGAGTGACAACCAGAAATGCTTGAGAAAAATAATACTCTATTTTCTTACTTCTCTAAGGGGGGGCAAAAAGTCGCAGAAAGGGTCTCCCTTTTATACTCCTTGGGTCGCCTTCCTTTTTCATGCTCTACCTTCTATTTACAGGATTTATTTACAGTGTATTTTTCTCAAACTGAATAAAAAATGAAATTTTCATGCTATAGTTCTACTGCGCTTTTACTGTGCTGAACTGCAGTCAGACTGCACCTAGAATCCTTATTGTCCTCCCTCACCTAAGCTATTTTAATGGTTAATTAGAACTTGGCTGTGCTGCATTTGTCACAGTTACCTATTTCAAATTCCCTATATATATGCTATGACTCGATGATTCTGAATTCAAACTTCGCATTACTATGTGTACGGCTGTGCTGAGACCTTCAGCTGATTTATTCCATTTTTATTTAGTGACATTTAGTTAAAATGAGACTGAAATGGTAAATGAGTGAATTATTCAGGTTTAAAACTGAAAGAAAAAGTTGCTAGTAGTCAAGAATTACTCAAACGAATGTGTTATAGCTCTCCACCTCATTAGAATATCGTTCCCTAAAATTCCCACCATGGTCCATCGTAGTTTAGTGGTTTTCATGAATTTCGCTCATATTCCCTGATTCCCCTTTGTATTATCACATCCTAATCCTCCATATGTATTGTTCGTTGTTATAGTAGGTCATCCTTGAAGATATCATATTTTTATGTATTTTATTTAGGACTCTGGACCTCTTGAAGCTGTTTTCCCACGCATTTTCAGGTTTCTAACTTCATGTCCTTGTATCTCATTCATTTCTGGATGTTTTCTCACGTTCTTGGTATCATAAATTTTCATTTATTCCCACCTTTCCAATGGTACTAAGGTTGTGTCCTATTTCCTGGTATTCGTTGAGTTAGCAAAAGTTCACGCACACATTCAGTAATCACGTGCGTCGTTTCCATAGTCGTTTGTATGCGGGCGCTGATTTATGATATGCACAGGTGTTTATTTCTTTCATATGGGCTTCTGTGATTTATTTCAGATTTTTCCCTCATGATCTAAGGTTGTTTTGCACTTTCCGTGCTTTGTTTTGACTGGGCTCTTCCTTATTTGGACAGAAATTGGTCTTCGCGATCTGCCGAAGTGCGGATCTTGGTTCCGATGGCCAGTTCCCTGCGCATCGCCACCCTCACGTGTCATTACACATGATGCGGATTTCTATATTCCCATCATGGGTATAACTTCACAATGGCTGGACCGTTTGGGCTGAAAATTTGCATAACTATAGTTCCCCATTTTTTATAATTTCCGTGTAAATTTCGTTGTATGTTTTAATTATGGATCCTACGCAAACATCGTCTTTTCCCTGAGCTCGGACTTTTGATGTCGCTATTCCCGTTATTGGATATCACATTAATGCATGATCCTTTTATTATGAAAATTTGGGAGGATTAAGATTAGATCCCTTTCTTTCTAATGGGCTATCAAGCTTGTCTCGGTCGTTACTGGTTAATCTTTGCGCTTGCCTTTTAGACGTTGTCCTCATTTTGCAGGAGTTTTAGTCATATCTCCGTCGTTTATGGGTAGTTTCCCCTGTAATTACTTTCATTGGGTCCGTTTGGGGGACATCTACATTTCCTATTATAGACACGACTTTGAATTTTGCATTAGTTCCTGAGGAATCCTTGTTCTGTGGTACTTCCATCCTTGGCTACGTGTGCAGACGTGGGAAAGTAGTTTTCGTGGAGGTTCTCTGATTGTTTTTATAGTCAAATCTTCGTCGATTGTCCTAATTCTTGGTTTAATATTTGCTATAAATTCCCCCGAGAATTCCGTCTCGTTGATGGTAAGCTTGAAGTTTTTTTGCTATTTTTCTTTCTTTCGATTTATCGCGTATAGTCATAATAATTCGTAAAAATTCGTTAAAATTCGTTAAAATTCAGGTCCTTCTATTTTCTCATATCTACTTGTCGTATGAGGTTTTGTGATTTATCTGGCATATTTCCATAATGGGTTTCCATAGTGTGACCGTTATTTCTCCTACAGCGTCACAATGGACCCTGTGAAAATCCGTGGAGTCCTCGACTGGCCAACCCCAACCAAGGTCAAAGAGGTGCAGTCCTTCCTGGGGTTCGTCAATTTCTATCGCCGGTTCATCAAGGATTTCTCTGAGACAGCCCGCCCCCTTCATGCACTAACCTGCAAGACAAAGGCATGGGCCTGGGGACTGGACAAAGACCGCGCGTTCCGCACTCTCAAGGATGCCATCACCTCTGCCCCCATCCTCACCTTCCCTGCTGACACAGGCCGCTTCAAACTCAAGTGCGACACTTCCAACTTCGCAACTGGTGCAGTCCTCTCTCAGCTCCAGACAGATGGAGAATTCCACCCAGTGGCCTTCATGTCAAAAAGCTTCACAGATGTAGAGCGCAACTACGAGGTGTATGACAAGGAGATGCTCGTGATAGTGCAGTGTAATGGGTCTATCCAACTAGACTCGCGACAGGAAAGAGGGGGGGATAAGGATCTCACTACAAGTCAGGTCTGAAGTGGGGTATATTGGTCCAGTCGAGTCTGGTGCTGATACTCCCTACCAAACTGTACAGTGGGTCACGGAAGAGTCCGATAAAACAAATAAGGAAAGAGCATCACATGACGATAAGGAAGTGGAAACATTGGGCTCTAGACACCGGAAATGGAATCAGAAAAATAAGGAAAAATAGGAAAGTGTGTAAGGAGTGTGAGGGGATATAGGCTACATGTGATGGATGTGAGGTGCTTGCTGAGGGTAGTAGAATCGTGGGATTTGGCTCATTTGTGGTACACCGGCAAATCCCCGTGACAGCAGGCCCTCAAGGAATGGTGGCATTTCCTGCAAGGAGCAGAGGAGAAGGTCGATGTCTACACTGACCACCATAATCTAGGGTACTTCCACACCGCACAGCACCTGAACCGGCACCAAGCATGGTGGTCGCTCTTCCTCTCTCAGTTCCACTTTACACTCATCCACCACCCAGGAAAGCTCATGGGGAAACCGGACACACTCTCACGCTGTGCTGACCACCCAAGGGGTAAGGATGACAACAAGGGGCTGATGCTCCTCCAACCAACTTGGTTTGAAACCCACACGATGGAGGCGATCTCCGTTGTAGGAGAAATAATGGTCACACTATGGAAACCCATTATGGAAATATGCCAGATAAATCACAAAAACCTCATACGACAAGTAGATATGAGAAAATAGAAGGACCTGAATTTTAACGAATTTTAACGAATTTTTACGAATTATTATGACTATATGCGATAAATCGAAAGAAAGAAAAATAGCAAAAAAACTTCAAGCTTACCATCAACGAGACGGAATTCTCGGGGGAATTTATAGCAAATATTAAACCAAGAATTAGGACAATCGACGAAGATTTGACTATAAAAACAATCAGAGAACCTCCACGAAAACTACTTTCCCACGTCTGCACACGTAGCCAAGGATGGAAGTACCACAGAACAAGGATTCCTCAGGAACTAATGCAAAATTCAAAGTCGTGTCTATAATAGGAAATGTAGATGTCCCCCAAACGGACCCAATGAAAGTAATTACAGGGGAAACTACCCATAAACGACGGAGATATGACTAAAACTCCTGCAAAATGAGGACAACGTCTAAAAGGCAAGCGCAAAGATTAACCAGTAACGACCGAGACAAGCTTGATAGCCCATTAGAAAGGAAGGGATCTAATCTTAATCCTCCCAAATTTTCATAATAAAAGGATCATGCATTAATGTGATATCCAATAACGGGAATAGCGACATCAAAAGTCCGAGCTCAGGGAAAAGACGATGTTTGCGTAGGATCCATAATTAAAACATACAACGAAATTTACACGGAAATTATAAAAAATGGGGAACTATAGTTATGCAAATTTTCAGCCCAAACGGTCCAGCCGTTGTGAAGTTATACCCATGATGGGAATATAGAAATCCGCATCATGTGTAATGACACGTGAGGGTGGTGATGCGCAGGGAACTGGCCATCGGAACCAAGATCCGCACTTCGGCAGATCGCGAAGACCAATTTCTGTCCAAATAAGGAAGAGCCCAGTCAAAACAAAGCACGGAAAGTGCAAAACAACCTTAGATCATGAGGGAAAAATCTGAAATAAATCACAGAAGCCCATATGAAAGAAATAAACACCTGTGCATATCATAAATCAGCGCCCGCATACAAACGACTATGGAAACGACGCACGTGATTACTGAATGTGTGCGTGAACTTTTGCTAACTCAACGAATACCAGGAAATAGGACACAACCTTAGTACCATTGGAAAGGTGGGAATAAATGAAAATTTATGATACCAAGAACGTGAGAAAACATCCAGAAATGAATGAGATACAAGGACATGAAGTTAGAAACCTGAAAATGCGTGGGAAAACAGCTTCAAGAGGTCCAGAGTCCTAAATAAAATACATAAAAATATGATATCTTCAAGGATGACCTACTATAACAACGAACAATACATATGGAGGATTAGGATGTGATAATACAAAGGGGAATCAGGGAATATGAGCGAAATTCATGAAAACCACTAAACTACGATGGACCATGGTGGGAATTTTAGGGAACGATATTCTAATGAGGTGGAGAGCTATAACACATTCGTTTGAGTAATTCTTGACTACTAGCAACTTTTTCTTTCAGTTTTAAACCTGAATAATTCACTCATTTACCATTTCAGTCTCATTTTAACTAAATGTCACTAAATAAAAATGGAATAAATCAGCTGAAGGTCTCAGCACAGCCGTACACATAGTAATGCGAAGTTTGAATTCAGAATCATCGAGTCATAGCATATATATAGGGAATTTGAAATAGGTAACTGTGACAAATGCAGCACAGCCAAGTTCTAATTAACCATTAAAATAGCTTAGGTGAGGGAGGACAATAAGGATTCTAGGTGCAGTCTGACTGCAGTTCAGCACAGTAAAAGCGCAGTAGAACTATAGCATGAAAATTTCATTTTTTATTCAGTTTGAGAAAAATACACTGTAAATAAATCCTGTAAATAGAAGGTAGAGCATGAAAAAGGAAGGCGACCCAAGGAGTATAAAAGGGAGACCCTTTCTGCGACTTTTTGCCCCCCCTTAGAGAAGTAAGAAAATAGAGTATTATTTTTCTCAAGCATTTCTGGTTGTCACTCCAGCGCGAAAAAGTGATATACAGTTAAGATTGCCACTGTAGTAAACGGCAGCAATTAAGGAGAGAAATATTAAGTAAATATTTCAACAGGAGAGCTGGTTAACACTCCAGATTTCAAAGTGTAAACACAAAACAGTTATCTTGCTACTGTTAAAACAAGCAATAAAATAAGACAAAAATAAAACAAACCCAAGGGACACTCCAGACACAATCCAAATCCATTAACTGAATAGAATCTTTGAAACTTCACCAAGTAGAAGATTAAATTCAAGTTAAATTCCAAATTAAACAACGCTACACAGAATTATGTACACCTAGACAAATTAAGAAATTTCAATAAAGAAACAGCTCCGCAGGGCTCGGTTTATCTGTAAGTCAATTCCCAGGAACTTTAAAACTAACCCATAAAAATAGAATTAGCCAAAACACTCGGATTGGTACTATATTTACAATAAATAACACTAGTACACTTCCCCATCCTAACTAAAGAACCAGGGAACAGCTTGGTGGTGGTCTCGTTTGAACCTCCCAACTGACCTTCCTTCGTTCTCTCCTTCAACGCTTCCCTCGGCGATGATGAGGCCGAGGTACTCGATTCAGGTCTGCTCGAACTTGCACTTCTCTGGCTTCAAGAAGAGCTTCCTTCTCCGCAGCATTTCCAGAACCTTGCAGACGACCTTCCGGTGCTCCTCCAGGGTGGCGGTGAAGATCAGGATGTCATCCGTGTAACAGATGACGACCTCCCAGTCAATGAAGTCTCGGAGTATGTTGTTCATCATGGTCTGGAACGTTTCTGGGGAGTTGCACTGGCCAAAGAACATGATGGTAGGCTCAAACAACCCCTGGTTGGTCGAGAATGCCACTTTCCATTCATCGCCATCCTTAATGCAGATGTTATTGAACCCCCAGTGGAGGTCTAGCACCAAGAAGTACTTGGCATTTCAGAGGCACACGAGGACGTCCGAGATGAGGGGGAGGGGGTATGAGTTCTTCACCGTGATCTCATTGAGCTTGCAGTAGTCCTGGACCAGGCATAACAACCCATCCTTCTTTTTGATGAAGAAGACTGGGGCCCCCATTGGGGACTTGGACAGCCGTATGCACCGGTTCTGCAAGTTCTCATGGAGGAACTCGTCTAGTTCCTTCTGCTCTGGCCTTGACAGGGGGAAGGTCCTCCCTCTCGGGAGTTTGGCCTCTGGCGCCAGGTCTATTGCATGGTCCCAGGGCTTCCGCAGAGGTAGCTGGTCGAAAGCCTCTTTTGAGAATACATCTTGGAAGTCCTGGTACTGCTCTGGCACCAGTGCCTCAAATGGTGTGGGTTCTGCCTCCGGCCCACGGGCCTCCTGGGCCATCCGCTGCAATGGCATCGTAGTTGCCCTTAGCTCGTGTCCCCACCCCAGGGGAATGATAGCGGCATAGATCCTGTCCCCAGGCTCTATCGTGGGGTCTGAGCTGGTTCACGCTCATATCAACTGGCAGGATGTTGGGCAGCGGGACATGGTGACCTTCTGCTGTGTCCAGTCCACTTCCGGGTTGTGGTGCAGCAGCCACAAGTGTCCTATAATGAGGGACTGCCTCCCAAGGTTTGTGACGGCGAAGCGGGCCCACTCCGTGTGCCACCCAAATGTCAGGAGGGCCTCTAGCTCCTCAGTTATGGCTCTGTTCTCATTCGGGGTTCCATCGACATTGCATACAGGAATGGGCTGGGGGAGTGGGGTCGTCTCGAGCCCATGTTTTCTGACAAACTCGGGGCTCACGAAGTTCCCTGTGGCTCCAGAGTCTAGGAGCGCTGAGATGGAGATGGTGGTGAGGGAGGTTAGGGTGGTTAGCTTCACAGCAAGGTTGAGGGATCTGGGAGGCTGCTTGGACAACACATAGATGGCAGGCGGCAGGACCGCTACCTCCGGCAGGGCTTCTCTGCCCTTGCTGGTTGAGGACACGTTTTTTCTCCTCTTCTTGGCGATGACTTGGTGGAATTTAGATGTCAGCACTGGGTTAGGCACTTCACAGTATCTACACGAGCTAGTACTATTGCCTGCAGGTGGCCGGGGCATGACCCTCACCAGTCACCTTCCTGAAAATCCTCCTGAGCCCCTGCTTCCTGCCCTTCTCCTCCCTCTGTCTCTGGTTCGTCTACCAGCTGTCTCAGCCCCTCCATGAATGCCCTGAGGTCTTCAGGGTGCATCCGTCTGGCTCAGCAGGTTTTTGGTTGCAGGCAATCCCATGCGACGTGCCCTGGTGCATTCCAGTTGTAGCACAGCCCGTTTCGCCTCTGGTCGATTCTCGAGCAGTCGAGGTCCATGGGCTGTGGCCCTGCTCCTGCCATGGGGCAGGGCATGGGGGGTGGAGGTGCAGTGCCGGCGGGTAGGGGGCATGGCTGTGGGAGAGTGGTAGGGAGTGGGGGTCTTGCAGGTGAGAGTGGGGGCCTGACAGGGGCCAAGTGGGGTTGTGTTGCCTGGAAATGCTGCCACTGGTTGTCAAGGAGGTGGCCTCGCGTTTCCACTCAGCCCAGGTTGTTGGCATGGGGTGGAGGCAGTAAATGCTCTCACGGAGCCGGGAGTTGATTGCCTGTTCGAAGTGGTCTACTAGCCCCACATCCCCTAGCCATGAGGCAGGCCTGAGGATCTCAAACTCCTGGATGATCTTATCCACAGAGTCGCTGCCCTGGTGCAGAGTGGCCAGCTTCTGTCAGGCTGTTGCCTCACGGTTCAGGTCCTGGAACATGGCATCGAGTTCTGTGTTGAACTCGTCCATGGTGAGTTGGGGGGAGCCCGTTGTCAGTAGCGTGATGGTGCGCTGCATTGCCCATGCCCCTGCAGTCCCTCCCTTCATGTAGGACAGGACAAAGAGGATCTGGGAGAGGGCATTGGGGAATTCCGCTGCTTGGACATGAAAGTATATGCCGCATTCGGCCTTGAAGCGGTCAAGGTCTTCAGCTGCTCCAGAAAAGGCAGTGGGGGGGCAACCTTGGGCGGTTTAGGTCTGGGGGCGGGTGTGGGTGCTGGTGCAGGCGTCAGCACCAGTGCGGGCGCAGCTGGGTTTTGAGCTTGGCTCTCTACAATGGCCTGGAGCTCTTGAAATCGGGACAGCAGCTCATTGTACTGCTCTTCAGTCACCATAGTGGGGGAGGTGGGGGAGATGAGGTTTAAGCCTTCTGCTGTCAGGGACAACTCTGAAAGCGGCGAGGTCCTGGCATGTGGGACTCGGTGGGACAAGTAGCAGCTATGCGTAGCGGCAGTCCCGTCATGGGGTGAGTGTCCCCGGCCACTTAGTCTGAAGTGGGAATGTGAGTTATCATTAAAGGGGAGGGCTACACTACTTGCCTGAAGTGGGAATGTGAGAAGAAGGCTACTTCTTTGGTTCCCACTCCAGCTGTTATTATATACATGCAGGATGGGCCTTGACGATGGATGTCAGTTGAGGGGGAGTTCTGCTACCACGGTGAACACCTGGCACGGGCCTAAACCTTCATGCGGTGCCCCTGTTTAAAACTAATTAGGCCTCTAACATCTGAAGGGAGGATGATGTGGCCACCGTGGTAATGCCAATCAACTGCAACCCCGTAAGCCCAGAGCTGCACTGGCTGGAGAGATGCAAGAGCACTGTAGGCGGGATAATCGCCCACACACAGACTTGGCTTGGATACTTGCATTCACAATTAGGAAACCACTTTCATTCATGCGACAACTCGATACGAATTTGGTACCTAAAAATAGTCCTAATTCGTACGATTCCGACGATATCAAGAACGTCCTAATCGGTGGAGATTTGACGGAGTTCTATGTTGGGCAAGTTAGGCATGGCAGGTCACGAGTATGTGCGGGCGTGGGAATCTCAAGCGGCAACCCAGAATTCCAGCCTCACTCGTTCCCACGGCGTCTAATAAATTGGTAAAAATGTTTATCGGCTGTGTGAGAGTTATCTCCGGCTACATTTCCAATTTCGGCTCATAATTCCGTAAATCCGTTGAGATATCGCTTATTTTCTTTTATTTTCATATTTCACCATCATTTCAGTTATTGATTGATATTCTTTTATTGTTACTGTTACCCTTTTTTATTACTTCACCTAATAAGGTATGCAGGTGCCATATGGTACCAATATTTCCCATCAATTATTCTAAAAATAATTGTTCCTTATATCCTGTACATACCGGGATTTTGAAAAGAAGTTCTCCCCTCCCCCAATTTCTCTAAGGTGCTAGGATGCGCTAGAGTTGGAGTGAGTGTGTGGAATCCAACAGTAGGAATAAGGGCAACTGTCTAGCCCACAATGAGTGGGTAGTAGATTAGTTGAGCCCGGACCTTGCAGAATCCCGGAGAACTCACCATGCGGAGTTAAGGATTGAGAGCGTAGCGAAGTCTAGTCAAGAAAGTAGGATTTTGGAGAGTTTGGCCCCACAAGCTTAGTCGGCATAGAGAGCCGCTAGCCCTCTTTCAGCGCAGGTGCATGTCCCGCCGTCAAGCCAACCCTTCCTTTTTCTTCTCACCACTACCTTTTTGGGATGACGAGTGCGATAGTGGCAACGCCAATGGTGACCTCCATAAGCCCAGATGGGACTGGCCAGAGGACTGTGGGTTCAAGTCCCACCGTCACCCCAACCCTTCCTTCTTTTTCTCTTCTCCACTACCTTTTGGGATGGTGAGGTGCAATAGTGGTAGTGCCAATGGTAGCCTCCATAAGTCCATGGGCAGGCCGGAGGAGTGCAGGTTCAAGTCCTGCCATCACCCCAACACCCTTCCGATTCATCTTTCTCTCCACTACCTCTTCGTGACGAGGCACGATAGTGGTAGTGCCAACGATAGCCCCACATGCCGACAAAAAGTTGACTGCAAGGAATGCAGGTTCAAGTCCTGCTGTCACCCCAACACTTTCATTTCTCTCCACTACCCCTTCTACCAAAGGCCTATCTGCCACATGCCTTTATTCAACAAGCATGAGCAAGATGCCACCAACACCCATCACCTTTTGCTGCCACTGGAACATTCACCAGCCTACCGTGACATAAACCTGTGAAAGCACCCTCCAACTCACCCACCCACAAGAACCGTGCACTCAAAATTGACTTAACCATAGGCACACAGCAGCAAAACATGCGACCCCAACACTGGGGGTTGCGTGTCCTTTTCTCTATCCAACCTCTTTCCACCTCCATTCTCCCTCACCCATTGTTCAATCTCAGTGCAGGGGTTGCATGCCCCTTTATGTGTTATTGCTTCATCTCACTTTATTCTCCTTCACACCATTGATTACTTGATGCCTCATACTTCCTAGGTCAAACAAATCTTTTTCTTCACATCCTTATGTTCTCCAAACTTTTTTCACCTGAGTCACTATAGTACGGCATATGCCGATAGGCACGGTTATGTACTCTAAAATGAATCCATCCATCCATCCATCCATCCATACATGCGGGATCGATCACGTGGGGCATGCCACATCACCCTCGCACACAGCCATGGCTCTCCGGGTGCCTCCACAGGAGATCCCAAGAGGGTCCGCTGTGGGTGCAGGGCGAGTGCGTGGCAGTGGTGATGGCGATATAGGGATGGTAAGATACAGGAGGGGGAATGGGCATGTGTGCCAGTGATACATTGAACAGCAGGAAAGGTGGCCCATGTAAGAGAGAGAAAGAAAGAAAGAAGAAAGAAAAGGGAAAGGAGGAAGAAGCGGTGTGGAGCGGGGAAGCGGAGTGGGGGTCAGACAGGGCATGTTAGAACTGGGCGAGGGCGGACAATTCCGGAGGGGAACCGGAGACTTAGCAAGGAGGGACCTTGGCCTCAGCGACTCAAGTGGAGCGCTGTGCCATTGCTGTTTGTCCATTTGGTCCTTAATTTCATAGGAGGTGAGCAGGAAGTCTCTAGGGGCATTTCAGGTCGATTTCGGACTGAGGTTACAAGTTACTATGTACATTGTATATAAGGAGGGGTCTGGAATCAAAAGGAGCGAGGGTACTCCAAAAGGAGACAAAGGGAGCTGAAAGGAGGGGCAACACCGAGGGTCAAGGGTTTGACTCAATGGTGTTTCCCAAAGGAGGAGTGAAGGGCCAAGGCCCAAGGAGGAAGGGAGGAGGAAGGGAGTGGGGAATGGCCAGCTGACTGAATAGAAAGGAAGCAGCAGCCCAAATAGGAATGAGGGAGTATAGCAGAATTGAATGGAGCAATGCAATAGTTGCAAGGTCCGCCATAAGTCCGGAAAGTCTGAACTCGGAAGTTAAACTCCGGAATATTGGCAAACGTAATTAAATGGAATGAGCTAACCAATACAATGGGTATAAGCGGAGGTGGGGTCAAAGTCCGAGGTCGGAGCTAAGACCGGAGGTTCCGGAGACAGAGACGCAAACAGGATTCCGGAGTGGAGTTCCGGAGTCGGGAGCATAGGTGTTGCATACTCATCTGGAAGGTGTCGAGGTTGAGGTTGGACCCAGGATGTTCCAGAGTCGGACCAAAGGTGGTGTCGGAGCCGGAGGTGGGATAACCTCTTGGGAGTTGGCAAGGAGAAGGTGATGGAAGGGAAGTAGGGCTCCAGAATCAGTTTCGGAGTTCTGGGAGCCCAGAGCGGAGGTCGGGATTGTACGGATATGACAGGGCATGTCGGGGCGTGCCCTGACACAACGGTCCAGTGTATGCACTGACATTGGGCAAGAATTTGGCTAGATACTCTATGAGACCTAGGAACCGAAGAACCTCGGTGTTACAGGAATGGGTTCTGGGGAACCCAATCTGAGCCATTCTGCTCACGGATGGAGGTGACTGTGTAGCTGTTGGGGGGAGAGCAAGAGGAGATCCGAGGCCAGGTGTGCTAACGGTGACTTGGCACTCTGAGGAGTGTACCAGCAGTGGGTGTGGTGGTCTGCTAACGGTGACTTGGCACTCTGAGGAGTGTACCAGCAGTGGGTGTGGTGGTCTGCTAACGGTGACTTGGCACTCCGAGGAGTGTACCGGCAGTGGGTATAGTGGGGGCTCCTTGAGGGAGCCACCTAACAGTTGGCCAGTGGTGACTTGGCACTCATGTGAGTGTACCGGTAGCGTGGGTAGTTGGCACTCCTTGAGGGAGTAGCCCAGTGGTCGACTATTGGTTACTTGGCACTCATGGGAGCGTACTGGTAGCAGGATTTGTTGGGACAGGCAGGTTGGTTGACCAGTGCACGGTAGTGAGTGACCGTGGGAATTTGAGCCCACGGGTACGCGGCCAGGCATCCTGGGGCTGCCTGAGTCACTTCCCCCTCCCAAGAAGGGAGGAAGGGTTGTAGGACCCAGTAGGGTACTACAGGAAGGGTAGGAATGGGAGCTCAACCACCTAGTGGGGGGATGGGAGCAGGAAGAGTGAGGTCCGGTGTCTGAGCACTCACCAGGCCGTTGAGGTTTTCTCACAGATTGTATGAATATCGATGTAGACATCAATATGGGTCAAGTCAGATGTTACAGGGAAGGTTCACAGTGGTGGCACAATGGTGGCAGTTACAATCGTGGTACAAGGTTTTGGGAGTTATGTATTTGATGAAGAAAGACCTCTTTCGGCATTTGCCTTTACCTGTCATATGACTAGTTTATATCTAATATAAAAGTTGTAATGGTCAAGGGAAGTCCCTTGAAATTCAACAATTCCCCCAGCCAGCACCAAAACCCAGTGGGAAAGCTTGGCATGGGGTTTGGGTAGAGAAATAGGGGAAAACAATAAGGAGGCATACCTGGTTCTACCTGCTTGTAACCATGGACCATAAGATTCTGGTCCATTCCTATAACACTCGGTGTGGTTCTCTGGCATTTGCCAGTTTCTTATTTATCGGAATCTGCATGGATTCCGTTTGAGTCCACTTTACACCCTAGTATGTCGAGTACAGGGGCAAATGGCTCAAATTTTCTTGGGCTCACATAAAGCTTCTTGTCTTTTAGACGAATGTATATCCACAAGAACTTTTTGTTGTGTTGCTTCACTGTCGTAGTTCCAGTGAAGATGTCATCAAACCATATGTGGACGGCTTGACCGATTTGGTCCCTTAGGATCCAAGTCAAAACGCGCTGGAACATGGAGGGGCCGTTACAGTCCCCTTGTTGCAGCACATTGGATATGAAAGTACCATATGGGGTACTCATCCTGGTGTATTGTATGCAGTCCAGTTCGATACGAATCTGTTTGTATGTGTCTGTCATATTGATCTTCAATCGATAAGTAACCCGAGCCATACTGTCCATGATGAAACGCATGTCAGGCATGGGCATGACATCGAGAATAGAGTTCGCGTTGTGATTCCTTGCATCAATTACAGTTCATAAAGAACCATCCTTCTTTGCAAGGCAAAGAAGTGGAGCAGCTGTCGCGACTGCTTTGCGTTCCCACCATCTGGCTCGCTCATAATGAGCGATTTTCTCTCAAAGCTGTGGTTCAAGAGCTTGAGGGCACATAGCCCTCCTTTCTATATATTTTTTATTCAGATCAATCAAGTTGATCCGGTGGTTAACCTCCCTGAATGGAGGTAGGACCTCAGGGGCTGGTGCCATGACGTCCTTGAAACATTCACACCACCAATTCCTGAGTGGCACAAATTCAGGGTCTGTCATTGGCAACCCTTCTAAATGGGAACAGTCAGGAAGCCTGAGGTCTTTCGACCTCAGGCTTGGCCAGTGATTGGGCCACTGGGGGGTGTCCGCATCTTTTTGAGTGGACATGGCAACATCAGCAAACTGTCAGGGGACGGACCCCGGGTCCCCATGACCCCTCTCTCTATAGCCCACAGCTGTCAGAGACCAGATTTAAGACGAAGGAATGTCTCCGTAACGGAGGGCTTTGGCCTCAGCGACTTCTGCCAGGAGCGCTGTGCCTAGTGACACATCCGTGCCCTAACTTACTGACTGGCACCTAGAACCTAGTGGGGGTAACTCTAGTTGATTTGTCTGCTGGGGCGTAACCTATGTACAAGTAGTGTATATATATGGTTACAGCGGAGACGGTTCCGCAATTGGCGGAGCCGGATGGAGCGGAGCTAACGGGGTTAAGACATTAGCCGACTGAATATTACCGACGAGTCGGTTCGCGGGGTTAGCGGAAAGGCAGGCGTTAACCCAGAAACAGAAAGGAGGGATAGGCCCGAAGGTGGACTCTGCAGGGCAGGCGAGTGTATTGCCCAGCGGAGGTGGGAGTGCGCTAGCGGACGTCGGAGCTGTCCGGAAGTCTTCGGGACTCCGTACTTAGGGAGGCGTGGGTAATAAATTGAAATGAGGGGGTGGTGACCATCGAGGGGTACCGAGAGGTTTGCGGAATACGGGGGCTCCGAGGTTGGTGAGGGGGGAGCGGAGTTAGAACGGAGGGGTCGGAGAGCCCGGAAGTCGATGGCCGGGAATGGATATGACAACAGCCTAATCTGTAACAGCCTAGTCTCAAGGCACAACTACTGTGGGTAAGAAAGTGTATAGATAAAGAAGCAGTGTAGAATACACTTGCCTACTGTGGGTAAGAAAGTGAGAAGAAGGTTAACTTCTCACTTTCCCACAGTGGCCCAATATGGCGAAAACTTCCGGGGATACCCGGAAGTCACATGAAGAGTGGGAACCGGGCGCGGAGCATGCGGGGCGGAGCGCACATGCGGGTGTGGGTGCAGGTCTGGGCTAGTCAGGGTGTGTGCCCTGACACAAACTTGGTAGGGAGCTCTTGGAGCTCTCAGAGCTCCCTACCAAGTTTGCTGATGTTTGTGCCGCTTCCACCCTTAGTTTCCCTGTCACCTTCGGCCATCACACCGCTGGTTGACTACCCACCTTCACCTATCTCGCCAATGCTTCATCATCACTTTGTTGGATGGGCCGCAATCCCACTTGTCTTATGACAAGGTTGTTCTCCCTGAGGCTCCGTCGATGTCAGGGCATGCCCCGACATGCCCTGTCCGACCCCTGCTCTGCTTCCCTGCTCCGCACCACTTCTTCCTCCTTTCCCTTTTCTTTCTTCTTTCTTTCTTTCTCTCTCTTACATGGACCACCTTTCCCACTGTTCAATGTATCACTGGTGCGCATGCCCATTCCCCCTCCTGTATCTTACCATCCCTATATCGCCATCACCACCGCCACACTCACCCTGCACCCACAGCGGACCCTCTCGGGATCTCCCACAGAGGCACCTGGAGAGCCATGGCTGTGTGTGAGGGTGACATGGCATGCCCCACATGATCAATTCCGCATGTATATAATAACAGCTGGAGTGGGAACCGAAGAAGTAGCCTTCTGTCAGGGATCAGCAATGACCCTGGACCCTATGCCGGCAATCCCCACCTACTCCGCTTACTTAAGCCCCAGTGGCCCAGATCATCTCCGGCATTGTTCTGGAACATTCTATGATCATGTGATTCTATCGGCAATCTGTTTGGTTTCCTTATTGCGGGACTCTACATGTACAGTTCTCCAATAAACTGTTGCAATGTTTTGCACTTTTGACTTCATGACCTTATAGCATGATGATAATGTATTCTAAAATTTCAAAAAAAAAATCGAAACATGTAATAGTATCCCATTTAAATATGTACCAATTATGTAAGCCATATGTCCATTTTTGGTAATGTTATGTAATTTACAAACCACCCAGGTCATTGCAACGGTTTATTGGAGTACATTTTTGGGAAGGGAAAATGGCATTAATTAATACTTTGTATAGCCACCTTTTGCTCTAACCACTGCCTCAATCCTCCTAGGCATACTCTCAATCAGATTCTGGCAAACACTTGGATCTATCCTATCCCACTCCTCCTGGAAGTGATCCCACAGCTCCTGAACACTACTTGGAGGTTCTTCATATTCCCCAAGCTTCCTCTTCACATGATTCCAGAGATGCTCGATTGGATTGAGGTCTGGAGACTGTGAGGGCCACTTCATGACCTCAATACAGTGGTTATTGAACCAGTTTTGGGCCTTCTCGCTGGTGTGTTTGGGGTCATTGTCCTGTTGGAAGAGGACATGGGCTGGGTTTTTGTGGTGATGTGATATGGTTTCCTGTAGTTCCTCATCCAGAATTTGGCAGTACAGGTCCCCATCCATCTTCCCATCAATCTTGCATGCCATTCCAACCCCATCCCAGGTCATACAACCCCATACCATGATGGAACCTCTGTGATAACTGCGCAGCGCGATACCTCAATTAGTGAGGTATCAGCTGCTAGCGCAAGTCCGGTCCTTATATACATCTTGTAATGACTCTACGCCACTGAGGTGAAACATAAATGGTAAACAACAAGTTGAAAACAAAAGCGCAAAGCGCAAAAACAAAGAGTCCAAGAGGTTGCTGCCGTTTGTACCTCAAAGCGCCCCTCCCCTTCCCAAAGCGTGAATGTCTGGCCCGGGTGACTCCCTTGACCACCAGTGGGGTTGGGCTGCAACTTCTAACAACCTCCACCAAACTTTTTTGTGCCTTGCACCAACCTGTCAGTGAGAGGCTCCCCCACCCGCTTTCCCACCCATTTCCTCCCATCTGAGCCCAGATGATTCACCTTAGTCTCATCAGACCATACAACTCTCTTCCAGTCCTCTAGAGTCCACTCCTTGTGGCTGAGGGCAAAATCCATCCTGTCCCTCTTGTGACACCTGGTGAGCATAGGCCTTTTTTTCTTCACCACTGCTTTCCAACCAGCTTTTTTGAGCCCTTTACATACAGTCTCAATGGAGAGGGATGTGTCATTGATGTTTCAGAGTATTTGGGTGACTTGGGATGAGTTGTCAGCCTTCCCAGAGTTGATGAGACGACAAGCATGGTGGATATCAGTGTCAGAAAGCTTGGATGGACGACCACCACTGGGCTTGGGAACATCAGAATGGTGTTTAGACCATAGGCGAGTGACAGTGGAGTAATGGTGGCCAGTAAGAACTGAGATTTGGTGAGCACTATGGCCAGAATCAATGAGGGAAAGGATTTGTTCAACTTTTGAAGTGGCTAAAGGATGCATTTTGGATTTGGGGCCTTATCATGTGAAGTCCTTCAGTATTTATGCTTTATTAATGTCATTTTGTTTACTAGTGTGTACAGTAAACAATATCACATGACATGTCACATGATATTCCTATTTTCTGTTCAGCCTGGGGGTACTCCAATAAACCATTGCAATGACCTGGGTAGTTTGTAAATTACATAACATTACCGAAAATGGGAATATTGCTTACATAATTGGCAGATCTTTAGATGAGATACTTTCCCATGTTCTGAATATTTTTTTGAAAATTTAAAATACATTTTCATTGTGCTATAAGGTCATGAGTTGAAAAGTGAAAAACATTGCAATGGTTTATTGGAGAACTGTATATAGCTGACTCTAAGATGGGGACATCCCTTTCCCCCAGCTTTAATCACAACTAGGTTATTGGAGCAATCTGCGTGAGCACACGCATCCCCTGACACCTTCTTCTCACATTCCCACTTCAGACTAAGTGGTCAGGGACGCTCACCCCGCAACAGGACCGCTGCTACACATAGCTGCTACTTGTCCCACCGAGTCCCACACACCGGGACCTCACCGCTTTCGGAGCTGTCCCTGACAGTCAAGCAATGGTTCTTGAACATACTGTCAAGAACATGCGAGGAGGGCAGTGTCCCTGGACCTTTCCCCAGAAGGAGGCCAGAGGTAGAGAATGAGCAGAGGGACCGCAGCCTCAGCGACTCGGAGAGGAGCACTGTGCCTATGTTCAGTAAATGCTTGGGAGTCTGGTCCTTAACTTCAGAACAAGAGGGCGCAAACTCTGGGGGGTAGTCTAGTCGTCAATTTTGCACTGAGGTGCCATCAACTACAGTACAGGACTTATATACATAATGGAAGACAAATGGGAACAAAGGGGAAAACCCAAGGGGGACTTACCCACTTGCCGGGTCAGCAAGCTTGTGAGAGAATTGCCTTATCAGGCATTGTGGAGTGGGTAGGTGAAGGGTGGAATTAGCGACAGCTACTAGAAGTGGGAAAACCTTTGCAGAGTGGGTGGAGGCCCTAGGAGGTCCGTAGTAATATTGGGTAGATAGAAATATTAATAATCGTGTAGGATGAGGATAAGAGGTACCATGAGCACCTGAGCACCCAAGCCCTGCACCCTCCAACTTTACCAGTCACCAGCTTCACCCCCCGCTGGCTGACACCCTGCCTGGCCGTCACTGGCCTCACATTATGGGCTAACACCCCATTGCTGTCAACCTCTCTGCCAATTCCGAGGGTATACCATGTTTTATCATGGGTTTAACCTTAGGACCGACTTTGAGGAAGAACCTTTGCTATTCTGCCTGTGTGTGGAATCCCGAACACCCGTGGTAGTTTATTGGGAATTACCCTGATAGCGCTGCACCCTCCGGCTTCAGCTATTTTGGCTTTTCCAATAGTTGAAGTACTATCCCAACACCATGATGTTCCACCACTGTCCCCAGGAGACTGGTACAGGCCTATAAGCATAGTTAGATGATGGGACATCTTCCCTAAGAGGGGGATAAGGACTCCGCACCTAACAACTTTTGGCCCTCAACCAGTTTTCACCTAGGAGTTTTTGCCACATCGTCCTGTCAACCACCGCACCGCTATAGCCTGGAGCAAGCCCATGCATGACACCGATCCTCCCTCACCACCTGGATGTCACCCCTATCCATTCCTGACCCTTCAGTGCCTGAGCGCACACCCCTACAGTTCTCTCCCGACCTCATAGGTCAGTCATTGCAGAAGGCCTAGTATGGCCGACTCCTGTATCCAACCCCCAATGACCTCTGAGCCTGTATCTGATGATACAACACCACCGGTTCCGAACCCACCTGGCCGGATCCTTGTAACCCAGTTGAGGACTAGATGTCTTCCTTCACCCATGCCTAGGTACCCCACTCCGAGCCTGTGTGGCTCCCCCAGTTGACTCTGATTCCCCAAATGGCCATGGGACTCCATCCCATCAATCCCGCTATCGCCGCTTTTGCTGTAATTAACATAGCGGCATGGAGTACCTCCTTGTGCCATCACCAAATGGGATCCCGAGTCCTGTGTTCCCGTTCTCCTGGTAATGCTGCTGTCACTTAGTGTCATGGCCATGCATTCCAGCCCGTTAGCCGCCCGTCCCGATGCCGCCCAAGCCCATTCCTGCTACACGAGCCTGAGCGCGAGCCCCAACCTCAGCCCTATCCTCCATGAGGACTCCCTGCTCACTCCCCCACTTGCCCCTAGGCTCCCCTGCACCTGGCCGACTCCCCCACAGCCACACCAACCTCCCCACCCTGAGTCCGCCTCCATTGCTGCTGTAACAGGGAATTTATCCCAACGTCACACAGGCTCACAGGGGGGACAGTAATCTCCTGCCTGCCTCTCTCAATCTCACCAAAGGTCCTTGTAGTACGGTGCTGTATAGTTGTGGCTGTGCAGTCATGGGACTACCCCAACTACACTCGCCAATGTATGTACATGAAAGAATGAAAGAGCACTGTTTTGTAGTGCAAGGGTTTATCCCTGCAACACCGCTATTGCAGCCCTACACTCCTTCCTTTATTTATCTATTATTGTTTGTTTTGACCCTTGGTCATTGCCGGCCGCTGTGTGGCCAACCCCGCTCCTTATTCATGTTTGCTTCCGGACCCTTCGGCCTTCGGCCCGGGTCCGCTCCCATTCATTCTTTCCTCCTATATATATCCTGTATACTACATTATAGTACTTTAGCTCTAATATCGATTTGACCACAACCCCTCAAGTCCTGACCCCAACAAGGCAACCCCAGTAAGTCTGAAATGAGGGCCAAGAGACAGCTAGGGGGCACAGTGCTCCTTTAGAGTCGCTGAGGCCAAATGCCCTACCCTCGGGCCTTGTTTGCGGCATCACGGCCATCGTGGCCTATAGCGGCCCGCAATGGCGACCTTCGGTGCCGACCCCAGACCAGTGTCTAACACTTAGCCAAGTTTCATACTAGATGCCGCAAATCAGCGCATCCCTGGCCCATGGCAGGCTAACCATCTGAACACCCTGAGCGAGTCTACCCTCGGCCTGTGCTCCAGCACTCTGAGGACCTCATCTCAACTTCACCATTTCCTTCCGTGACAAGTTTGCACCATGCCACAGCAGTACCGAGCCTTGTACTGCCACATGTCAGGGATGCGTCCGGGGTGGAGGGGGCCCAGATGTAGCACCCAGCAGAGGGACCCCCTCGGGGTGCGAAGCGGGCGTGTGTGCTGGTGGGCCCGATGTGGGACAGCAGTCCCTGGCCACTTATACTGAAGTGGAAAAGGTGAGAAGAAGGTTACTTCTTCAGTTCCCACTTCAGGTACATTTATGTACATGCGGCTTGAGTCACATGATGGGTGCCACGTCATCCTCAGAGACAGCCGCAGCCATCCGGGTGTCCCCACAGGGGATCCCGAGGGCATCTGGTGCAGGTGCGTGTGCTAGGCACAGCAGGGAGCCGTCTGGGGTGTCTGGGCCGGATGGGTCAATAGTACATTGATGCAAGGGAAAGTGGTCTGTGTAAATAGAAGGAATAAACAGGAAGAGAATGATGGGAAGAGTGAAATAAAGAGAAGAGAAGAAAGAGAGAAGGGGGAGGAAGGGGGAGAGAAAGAGGGGGGAAGGAGGAAGGAGAAGGATGGGCAGTGGGGTAGCAGGTGAGGTGTGGCCAGGTGGACCGGGTGGGCCCGGGTCAGGCAGGTGTGCCCTGACACCGCACCGCTGGGAACTCTGTCACATCCCACCCCCCTGGGCACTATGAGAGTCACTTATGTGGTCTCCCATGTGTCATTGTTTGTGTTAGAGACCTGAGCGAGATGAAGGAGTTGTCTCCATGGCAAAGGGCTTTGGCCTCAGCGACTCAGGCCAGGAGTGCTGTGCCAAGTTACATGTCCATGCCCTAATTTACTTACTGGCAACGAGAACTAAAAAGGGGGATCAACTCTAGTCGATTTTATCACTGGAGTGTAACCTATGTACAAGTTAAGTATATATATAGTTACAGCGAGGGCAGGCCTGTGAATAGCAGGACCGAACAGAGCGGAGCTAACAGGGATAGATGTTAGCTGATTGAATATTACCGACAAGTTGGGTTGCAGGTTTAATGGAATGACAGGTTATGACCCACTGTCAGGGATCGCTCATCAGTCCGAGTCAAATATCGCCCGAAAACCTAGTCATAGACAAAGCTGAGGTTCCAACCCTCAGCGGCACATAGAGCTATATACACGAGTGACATCAATCAATCGGAAGAGACAGGATCAAAGGAACTAAACAATGATCCGATAGAAAATGAAGTGAATAGAGATGAAGGAACACTCGGATCAGGGGGCAGAGTCGGATCAGGAGAAGGTGAGGGATTTACAATATATGAGGGCCGATGCGGCTACATGCGGTGATATAGTCTTACGCAATATCGATAGGGTAACAGAGAACCGCTTATGCTATGTCCCCTGACACCCACAAGCGGAAAGGAGGGATAGGCCTGAAGGTAGACTTGCAGGGAAAGCAAGTGAATTGCCCAGCAGAGGCGGGGATGCGCTAGCGGACGTCAGAGCTGTCCGGAGAGCTTCGGGGCTCTGTACTTAGGGAGGCATAGGTAATATATTGAATTAGAGAGGTGGTGACCATCAAGGGGGTTGGAGGTGATTGCGGAAACTGGAGGCTCCAAGGTTAGTGGTGGAGGAGTAGAGGTAATCTGGAGGAGCAGAGGTGGTTGAGGGTTGTCAGGGCCCGGCCTCGGACTCGGAGGCTCCCTGACCTCAACCCCCATCTGGCCTGTCCTCACACTATGCGGGGCATGAGATGTATAGTAAAGGAAATAGAATATGTACACTTGCCTATGCAGGGCATGAGATGAGAAGAAGGGTAAAGGTCTCATCTCCCCGCATGGTTGCTATATAAAGGAATGGGTCACATGCCCACAACTATACAGCTCCTAGAGTTGTGTAGTGTGACCCGGAGGGAACATCCAGGTGGCAGTGCCCAGTAAGCGTGGGAATGTTCTGGGCGAGTTGCTTGCCCAGAACTGTGGCTGTGACCCGTGGGAACATTCTGGGCGAGCTGCTCGCTCAGAAAGTTCCCACGCTATCCCATGTGCGCGGATACACAACACAGAAAGGCAACAACAAGGCAACAATGAAGGAATGGAAGGAAGGGATTGGTTGGGGAGTCTGGGGCACCCTAGGGCAGGGTGCTGAACCCTGACAAGGGTGGTGGCCATGGATGGATATGACAGTTTGACCCCTCTGCTTGTGGCTGCCTTGTGAGTTGACTTCTGTCCTCCTTGCACCGCATCCCCAAACTCCACGGTCATGTTGAGTGGACTCTTGTCCTCCATGCACCACACCTCTGAACCTTTGGACATGATGTGAGTTGCCCAACCGGCCTCCATCTGTCGCCTCTGCACCCACTGGGCTGATCAGGCCACTTCACTTCCGCTACCCAGATCCCCAGACTCATAGGAAGCATGGTAGGAAGGCCAAGCTTGAGTTAAGAGACAAGTCCACCAGCTTGTTCTCCTCTGACCTTCCAGCCCATCATCGCTGACTTCCATTTTGAGTACCACACCAATCCCATGCTGACTTCGCCTCCGCTTGAGGCATTCTGATCGTTCCATGCCGCTGTTTGCAGTGCTCTGACTCTGTCTCCCTGTGGGACACCCTCTGCCGTACCCTCTGCTGATTCCAGACTCGGTGCCACACACGCTGACTGGATACCAAAGCAAGGTACCGCACCGTTGTCCTTTTATGGACACTAAGACTCTGCCAAGATGTCGGCAGCATTCATCTCACACCTTTTTCTCCTCCGACTCTGGTGCTGTGCTGCAGCTGGCATTCCTGACACTGCTGCTCTTAGGCCTTCAAGGGTTCAGGCCCTAAGAGGGGGATACTGTCACAGCCGTGCATTCCGGCCCGTTAGCTGCCCATCCTGATGCCACCTGAGCCTGTCCCGCTGCACGAGCATGAGCGCAAGCCCTGACCCTCAGCCCTATCCTCCCTGAGGACTCCCCACTCACTCCCCACTTGCCTGTGGTTCCCCAGTGCTAGACCAGCTCCCCCACTGCCACACCAACCTCCCCACCCTGAGTCCGCCTCCGGCACCGCGCCAAGCATGACTCCTCTACTCTGCCCACTTGGCCCTCACCGGGCCACTACCATTCCCACAGCCGACTCCAGCCCAACTCTGAGTCCGGTGCTGCTATGACACCATCACTGCTATCGTGGCCCTACGCTCCTTCTTTTATTTATCTGTTATTGTTTGTTTTGACCCTCGGTCATTGCCAGCCGCTATGTGGCCAACCCCGCTCTTTATTCATGTTTGCTTCCGGACCTTTCGGCCTTCGGCCCGGGTCCGCTTCCATTCATTCTTTCCTCCTATATATATCCTGTATACTACATTATAGTACTTTAGCTCTAATATTGATTTGACCATGACCTCCCAAGTCCTGACCCCAACAAGGCAACCCCAGTGAGTCTGAAATGAGGGCCAAGAGACAGCTAGGGGGCACAGCACTCCTTTAGAGTCGCTGAGGCCAAATGCCCTACCCTCGGGCCTTGTTCACGGCATCACAGCCATCATGGCCTATAGCGGCCTGCAACGGCAACCCCCGGTGCCGACCCCAGACCAGTGTCTAACAAGCCCCCACGGAAGTTTTACCCCATTCCGTTAGGACATCAAACATTTTGATGTCGCCTGTCTTTATGTGGACGGTGTGATTCTCGAAATTGAGGGACACTCCCTTGGCATTCAGCCAAGGAGCCCCAAGAATGGTGTCATAGCGGTCAATGTTAACGACGTCAAAGTAGTGAGTAGTCATAATCCCATGAATGGTTACGGGAGTATTCATGCCATACATTATGCATGATCGACTGTTTTTGGTCCCCATTTGGAGAACCAAGGGGTTTGGCAACTCGAGCAGTGGAATGTGCACTGCTCGGACAAAATCTGGAGATAGGGCATCAGTTTCAGTGCCACTATCAAATAGGACAAATGTCATATCCATTCCCGGCCATCGACTTCCGGGCTCTCCGACCCCTCCGTTCTAACTCCGCTCCCCCCTCACCAACCTCGGAGCCCCCGTATTCCGCAAACCTCCCGGTACCCCTCGATGGTCACCACCCCCTCATTTCAATTTATTACCTACGCCTCCCTAAGTACGGAGCCCCGAAGACTTCCGGACAGCTCCGACGTCCGCTAGCGCACTCCCACCTCCGCTGGGCAATACACTCGCCTGCCCTGCAGAGTCCACCTTCGGGCTTATCCCTCCTTTCCGTTTCTGGGTTAACGCCTGCCTTTCCGCTAACCCCACGAACCGACTCGTCGGTAATATTCAGTCAGCTAATGTCTTAACCCCGTTAGCTCCGCTCCGTCCGGCTCCGCCAATTGCGGAACCGTCTCCGCTGTAACCATATATATACACTACTTGTACATAGGTTACGCCCCAGCAGATAAATCAACTAGAGTTACCCCCACTAGGTTCTAAGTGCCAGTCAGTAAGTTAGGGCACGGACGTGTCACTAGGCACAGCGCTCCTGGCAGAAGTCGCTGAGGCCAAAGCCCTCCGTTACGGAGACATTCCTTCGTCTTAAATCTGGTCTCTGACAACAAAAGCATTTACTCCGGCGATGTTAACCTCGCTGATGAGCATCCACCTTAAATCAGCGCTGCGGTTTTCAGGGTATTTACCCACCTCTTGCAAGATTCTAAACTTCGTGTCGAATATTGGCAGGATTTTCTTCAGGAGTTTGTTAGGCACTGAAGAACTCATCACACTTTGCATCAACAGTTTGGTGGATGAAGATTTAGGGACCAGTATTACACCATCCCTTTTGTAAGATTTTACTGTGTCATTGACAAGCTCAGCCACTATCTGCTCATCAGATGGCAGTTTGTCCACTTGCCAAGCAGATGCTAATTTAATGGAGAAATTTTTGTCTGTGGGGTCCACGAATGTCATTTCACTGACAAAAATGTTGATGTCCACCTGTATGTACTCCTCCTCCACCTCAGCGAGGAGGTTTGGATCGTACAGGTCATCCACAAGTTTATCATTGAACGTTTCATTGTCAGGCATATAATCCTGCACCTCTGCAGGATCTTCAACACCTTCCGGTTCTTCTACAGGCTCTGAGTCCTGTAGGTCTTGCTCATCAGATTCAATGGCTATATTGTACATGCGCAGTTTGGGCTTGTCGTGATTTGGGCAATCACGTTGATACCCTACCTTCCCGCATTTATAACAACGTGGTTTCCCATCCTTATCCAAGGATGGCATCAATTTCATCATTGTAGATGATGTTGACTTCTCTGTTTTTGGAGCCGGCGAATAGCTCGGGTGGAAGGTTGAGCGTTGCCTGCTCTTTTGAGTTGACATGTTCCCACTGAAGGTGTTTTTATACACTTTCTTCACGGATGAGGAATCAGCAGCCTTTTTGGTTGCTGCTGCAGTATTGGTATTGGGTTTTTGCGTTGTTTTCGATGTGGTTGGCACCTGCAAGTCGTTACGATATGCAGAGATCGCCTTAATTGAATCATACATGTGGTCCAGGCAGAGCATGGTGAAGGAGAGAATGGAAGGTCAGTTGGGAGGTTCAAACGAGACCACCACCAAGCTGTTCCCTGGTTCTTTAGTTAGGATGGGGAAGTGTACTAGTAATATTTGTTGTAATTATAGTACCAATCCGAGCGTTTTGGCTAATTCTATTTTATGGGTTAGTCTAAAAGTTTCTGAGAATTGACTTACAGATAAACAAAGTCCTGCAGAGCTGTTCCTCTATTGTAATTTCTCAATTTGTCTGGGTGTAATTCTGTGTAGGATTGTTTAATTTGGATTTTAACTTGAATTAAATCTTCTACTTGGTAAAGTTTCAAAGATTCTACTCAGTTAATGGGTTTAGATTGTGTCTGAAGTGTCCCTTGAGTTTTTTTTATTTTGTCTTATTTTATTGCTTGTTTTAACAGTAGCAAAATAACTGTTTTGTGTTTACACTTTGAAATCTGGAGTGTTAACCAGCTCTCCTGTTGAAATATTTACTTAATATTCCTCTCCCTATTTGCTGCCTTTTTGTGAGGCCCCGGCCCATGTCTATATTCCGCCCACAACATCAGTCGATGTTGTGTTGTGTAATAATTATGTCGCGACGCTAATTTAGCGTCGCGGAAGCTTCTCTATTTATTTGTGCCGAGAATGTATAAGATTGTATATAAACCCTCGGGGTAGCTGTAAAAGGCAGATTAGCCTTTACTTCTACCCCGTCAATATACAGCCAAATCAAGCGTATACTTAGACGGATTACTGAGGCCTGAGGCGAACGGGGGAACGGAACATTACCGTCCCCAAACTAGTAAGACAACCTTTCACTTTTACTACAGTGGCAATCTTAACTGTATTTCACTTTTTCACGCTGGAGTGACAACCAGAAATGCTTGAGAAAAATAATACTCTATTTTTCACACTCTACCTCATATTTAGAGGATTTATTTACAGTGTATTTTCCTCAAACTGAATAAAAAATGAAATTTTCATGCTATAGTTCTACTGTGCTGAACTGTGGCTCTACTGTGGTCAGACTGCACCTAGAATCCTTATTGTCCTTCCTCGCCTAAGCTATTTTAATGGTTAATTAGAACTTGACTGCGCTGCATTTGTTGCAGTTTTCGATTTCAAATTCCTCATATTTACCATTAAGTTCGCTATGACTTGGTCATTCTGAATTCAAACTTTGTGTACAGCTGCTGTCAGAACCGTGCAAAGCTTTGCCAAAGGTAGCCATAGGCGACCGAACGTTGCAAGAGGGCTAGCGGCTCTCTATGCCGACTAAGCTCGTGGGGCCAAACTCTCCAAAACCTCTACTCTCTCTCTAAAGCTCTAGACTTTGCTCGACTCTCGATCCTTAACTCTGCGTGGTGAGTTCTCCGGGATTTCCGCAAGGTCCGGGCTCAACAAATCCACTACCCACTCATTGCAGGCTAGATTGTTGCCCTTATTCCTACTGTTGGAATTCCACACACTCACACCCTCTCTAGCGCATCCTAGCACCTTAGAGAATTTTTGGGGGAGGGGAGAACTTCTTTTCCAAAATCCGGTATGTACAGGATATAAGGAACAATTATTTTTAGAAATAATTGATGTTGGTACCATATGGCACCTGCATACCTTATTAGGCGAAATAATAAAAAAAGGGTAACAGTATCAATAAAAGAATATTGATCAATAACTAAAATGATGGTGAAATATGAAAATATAAGAAAATACGCGATATCTCAACGGATTTACGGAATTAAAAGCCGAAATTGGAAATGTGACTGAATAGAACTATTATGCAGCCAATGAGCATTTTTACCAATTTATTAGACACTGTGGGAACGAGTGAGGCTGGAATTCTGGGTTGCCGCTTGAGATTCCCACGCCCGCACATACTCGTGACCTTCCGTGCCTAACCTGTCCAATGCAGAACTCCGTCAAATCTCGACCGATTAGGACGTTCTTGATATCGTCGGAATCGTACGAATTAGGACTATTTTTAGGTACCAAATTCGTATCGAGTTGTCACGTGAATGGAAGTGGTTTTATAGTCGTGAAATCGGGTATCTGAGCCGGCTCTGCATGTGGGCGATTATCCCACCTACAACGTTGCCCGCTAGTGATACAGGCGTCCTACACACAACCGAACTTCAGTAAGGAATAACCCCACCAATCTCAAGGCCGAGGCTACTTAGGCGAGTGAGCCGGGATTTCGGCTTCAACGACTCGAGGAGGAGCGTTGCACCTCGTTCTCGATGTGGTCCCAATACTTCAGAAGGCAGAGGTCTTACAGGGAACAGATGTAAGCTTAGGGAGAAGTCCTAGTTGATTTCGAACTACAGTACAAGCATTAGTTACAAGCTGTATATAAGCGCTAGGGAACTGAATAGGGAATAAGTTGCCAGATCTTGTGGAGATTGCGGGCGGAGAAAAGAAGAAGGAAAACAAACAAGAAGCACGTGTTTAAGACAGCGAAGGTCAAACATGACCTTCGCCACAAGATAACAAGGTGTGGCGAAACATGGGACAAAAGGTCGCAGCACTCTGCGCCGCTAGGTCGTTCAACGACAATTAGGAGAGGGGTCATGGAGAGGTGGCGGGAAGTGGTTAGATGGCGACGGGCAGAAAGCAGAGTGTGCAGGGAGTGTTCAGGTGTGGGAGAAGGTCATCTGACCCCAGGGAACGCCGGGTCATGACAGCTGCACTGAGACCTTCAGCTGATTTATTCTATTTTTATCCAGTAACATTTAGTTGAAATGAGACTTGAAATGTTAAATGAGTGAATTATTCAGGTTTAGAACCGAAAGAAAAAGTTGCTAGTAGTCAAGAATTGTTCAAACAAATGTATTATAGCTCTCCACTTCATTGGTATATCATTCCCTAAAATTCCCACCATGGTCCGTCGTAGTTTAGTGGTTTTCGTGGATTTCATCCATCTGCCCTGATTCCCCTTTGTATTATTACATCCTAGTCCTCCATATGTATTGTTCGTTGTGATAGTAGGTCATCCTTGAAGATATCATATTTTTATGTATTTTATTTGGGGCTCTGGACCTCTAGAAGCTGTCTTCCCACGCATTTTCAGGTTTCTAACTTCATGTCCTTGTATCTCATTCATTTCTGAATGGTTTTTCATGTTCTCAGTATCTGTCAGGGCACACACCCTGACTAGCCCGGACCCGGACCCGGATCCACACCCACACCCGCATGCATGCTCCACCCCACATGCTCCATCCGCATGCTCCGGGCCCGGTTCCCACTTCTCATGTGACTTCCGGGTATCCCCGGAAGTTTTCGCCATATTGGGCCACTGTGGGAAAGTGAGAAGTTAACCTTCTTCTCACTTTCTTACCCACAGTAGCTATGCCCTGAGATGGGCTGTGTTTACAGGTCAGACTGTGGACTGTGGAGAGGGGTCATGGGGACCCAGGGTCCGTCCCCTGACAGTATCATAAATTCCCACCTTTCCAATGGTACTAAAGTTGTATTCTATTTCTTGGTATTCGTCAAGTTAGCAAAAGTTCGCATGCACATTCAGTAATCACGTGCATCGTTCCCGTAGTCGTTCATATGCGGGCACCGTTTCTGTTTAATTGTTCGGGATTTATGGTTTGCTCAGGTGTTTGTATCCTTTATACAGGCTTCTGTGATTTATTTCAGATTTTTCCCTCATGATCTAAGGTTGTTTTGTACTTTCCATGCTTTGTTTTGACCGGGGTCTTCCTTATTTGGACGGAAATTGGTCTTCGCAATCTGCTGAAGTGTGGATCTCGGTTCCGACAGCTGGTTCCCTTCGCATCGCCACCCTCACGTGTCTTTAAACATGATGCAGATTTCTATATTCCTGTTGTTGGTATAACTTCACAACAGCTGGACCGTTTGGATTGAAAATTTGCATACCTATAGTTTCCTATTTATCATAATTTCCGTGTAAATTTCGTTGTGTGTTTTAAATATGGATCCTACATAAACGTCGTCTTTTCCCTGAGCCATGGCTTTGATGTCGCTCATCCCATTATTGAATATCTCATTGATGCATGAACCTTTTATTATGAAAATTTGGGTGGATCAAGATTAGATCCCTTCCTTTCTAATGGGCTATCAAGCTCGTCTTGGTCGTTACTGCTTGTTCTTCACACTTGCCTTTTAAACATTGTCCTTGTTTCCCGAGAATTTCAGTCATATCTCCGTCGTTTATGGGTAGTTTTCCCTGTAATTACTTTCATTGGGTCCGTTTGGGAGACATCTACATTTCCTCTTATAAACACGACTTTGAATTTTGCATTGGTTCCTAAGGAATCCTTGTTCCATGGTACTTCCATCCTCAGCTACGTGTGCAGGCATGGGAAAGTAGTTTCTGTGGAGGTTCTCTGGTTGGTTTTATAGTCAAATCTTGCTCGATTGTCCTAGTTCCTTGTTTAATATTTGCTATAAATTTCCCCGAGCATTCCGTCTTGTTGGTGCTAAGCTTGAAGTATTTTTACTAATTTTCTTTCTTCCAATTTATCGTATGTAGTCGTAATAATTCGTAATAATTCATTAAAATTCGTTAAAATTCAGGTTCTTCTATATTCTCAGTCATATGGAGTTTTTGTGGTTTATCTGGCATATTTCCATAATGAGTTTTCATAGGGTGACCGTTATTTCTCCTACAACGGTGGTCCACAACTTGTCTTTCGTTGTGTAATCCACGGAAATTTCGTGGCACATAACCATCTCCCAATGCATTTCACCAGGGATTGTCAGGGATCAGCAATGACCCTGGACCCTATGCCAGCTGTGCATATGCGCGTGGGAAGTATGCCAGCAATCCCCATCTACTCCACTTACTTAAGCCCCAGTGGCCCAGATCATCTCCGGCATTGTTCTGGAACATTCTATGATCACGTGATTCTATCGGCAATCTGTTTGGTTTCCTTATTGCCGGACTCTACATGTATATAGCTGACTCTAAGATGGGGACATCCCTTTCCCCTGGCTTTGATCACAACTAGGTTATCGGAGCAATCTGCGCGAGTGTTAGACACTGGTCCAGGGTCGGCACCGAAGGTCGCCGATGCGGGCCGCTATTGGCCACGATGGCCGCGATGCCTTAGACAAGGCCCGAGGGTAGGGCATTTGGCCTCAGCGACTCTAAAGGAGCGCTGTGCCCCCTAGTTGTCTCTTGGCCCTCATTTCGGACTCACTGGGGTTGCCTTGTTGGGGTCAGGACTTGGGGTCGTTGTCACGACCCGGCGTTCCCCGGGGCCAGACGACCTCCTCCCTGACCCTCTCCCACGCCCGAACACTCCCCGCACACTCCGCTCGCCGCCCGTCGCCGTCTAACCACTTCCCGCCACCTCTCCACAACCCCTCTCTTGATTGTCGTTGAACGACCTAGCGGCGCAGAGCGCCGCGACCTGTTGTTCCATGCTTCGCCGCACCTTGTTACCTCGTGGCGAAGGTCACGCTTGACCTTCGCTGTCTTGAACACGTGCTCTTTGTTTGTTTTCCTCTTTCTTTTCTCCGCCCGCAATCTCCGCAAGATCTGGCGACTTATTCCCCATTCAGTTCCCTAGCGCTTATATACAGCTTGTAGCTAATGCTTGTACGGTAGTTCGAAATCAACTAGAATTACCCCCTAGAGCTTACCTCTGTCCCCGTGAGACCTCTGACCTTCTAAGTATCGGGACCGCGTCGAGAACGAGGCGCAACGCTCCTCCTAGAGTCGTTGAAGCCGAAATCCCGGCTCACTCGCCTAAGTAGCCTCAGCCTCGAGATCGGTGGGGTTTATTCCTCGCTAAAGCTCGGTCGGGTGTAGGACGCCTTTACCACTAGCGGGCAACGCTCGGTCGCCTACGGCTACCCTCGGCGAACCTTCGTACGGTTCTGACAGTCGTGGTCACATCGATATTAGAGCTAAGGTACAATAAAGTATCATACAGGATATATATAGGAGGAAGAAATGAATGGAAGCGGACCCGGGCCGAAGGCCGAAGGGTCCGGAAGCAAACAAGGATAAGGAGCAGGGTTGGCCGCATAGCGGCCAGCAATGACCGAGGGTCAAAACAAACAATAACAGATAAATAAAGGAAAGAGCGTAGGGCCGCGATAGCGGTGATGGTGTGTGTGTGTGTGTAATTCTCGATATTTTACTTCCCATAGAGGCTGCCCGTTAGGGCGCCAAGGGGAAGGGGCGAGGCCCAAGGCATATTATCATACATGTTTCTATACTCAAGTTCCACATGATTCTAAGCTCCCGGATAACACCAACATCGTTCGCCAATGCCCGGATTCGCGACTGAACAATCCAAATTCTTCTGAATTGTGACAGTGGTAGACCGTATCACATGAGCCTATTATGCTGCGAGTGATTCCCTATAGAACGTCTGGGTCCATGCCAATTGAACTCCTAACTCCTGGCCGGTTGTGCCCATGAGAGGCCCCTTTCGGGTAGTGAATAGAAGACTTAGTCATATGATATGAACCTTTTCTATACTCAATGTAATCGGTAGTGGAGAAGTTGGTGATCAAGTGATCATGAGACCGGCTCCTCGGCTTGTTGGCCCGACGCATAAACACGTGCCTCTTGAGACTTTGGAGAACCGCGACCTCCCAACAGGTGAGTAGCGGTGATGGTATCATAGCGGCGCTGGACTCGGAGTTGGGCCGGAGTCGGGTGCAGGGATGATAGTGGCCCTGTAGGGGCCAAGTGAGCGGGGTAGGGGAGTCGCGCTGGGCACGGTGCCGGAGGCGGACTCAGGGTGGGAAGGTTGGTGCAGCAGCAGGGGAGTCGGCCAAGTGTAGGGGAGCCTAGGGGCAAGCGGGGAAGTGAGCAGGGAGTCCTCAGGGAGGATAGGGCTGAGGTTGGGGCTCGCGCTCACGCTTGCATAGCGGGAACGGGCTCGGGTGGCATCGGGACAGGCGGCTAACGGGCCGGAATGCATGGCCATGACAGCGAGCATGCACGTCCCCTGACAGGGATGGCGTTCAGGAAACGTTCATTGAACGTTGCCTGGTCAGGAGGCATGATCATCTCCTCAGCTGCATGATGCAGCTGATTATAGAAGTGTTTGATTCCCTTCGTGGAATTGTATGAAAGTGTTTTGAACACTTTCATGGACGCTGCCGCTGCAGACTTCTTGATGAAAGTGCAGATAAGGATCTCTAGCAGATCCCAGAATGGGGGAGTTTCCCCGTTCTGCACTCCAATGCATATATAGTGCATTAGGAGGTCTTGCACCTCGCCTTCGACAGTGGTTGTCAAAGTGTGGATGTGAAACTCGTTGTAAGCCTCACCCTTCCACCCACACAACGACATATATGCTAGCCAGGAGTGCAGCCAGTTGTGAAATAACTTTGAGTTATTTTCTCCAGACCATTTAATGGTTGGAGTTAGTCCCTGCATCTTTTTGAGCAGTTCTGGATGGACATCTGCAGGCAGTGGCTGCAGGATTCGAACTTCTACACTTCAGCATGCAGACTCAAGAAGCCGAGCCATGAACTCAGACGGATCAAGCACTACTTGTGCTGCAGGAGCTGTGTATGAATGCATGGTTGAGTCAAACAAACCAAGTCATACAGACGAGTGGTTTGGGAAATTAGATGAAGGCCCCCATTTTATCTCGGTGCCAAATGGGTCAGGAAATGGTGGGTTGGGCCAGGACAAGCCACCCTCGCCACCATCCTCATCATCACCATCCCCATTCAGATGGCAAGGCCTTCTTCCTGAGTTAGACCTAACTTGGTCTTGAAGAAATTCAACACTGCTAGCGCTATAGACTTATGTCATGAATTCAACTGAGGTAAACCAGGTGACTGGACAAATGACATAAAATGGACAAGCCTGGTATCGAACCCAGGACCTCTAGCGTGCATCCATACACTACTCGCCCGTTATGCCAGGGAGGTTACTCCATCCCTGATGGTTATTCCAACAGGTCTACATGCCTCTTGCTCCCTTCTGGAGCTGCAGGTGGTTGTGAGAAACAGTGGTAGTTGTCCAGCACCTGTCTAAGTGCTGTGCTGTGGGACAGTCTTTCAGGGTTTTCACTGTTTGCCCCATGACCCATGTTGTATACAAATGCCACATCTGTATCCAGATGGGCATTAAAGTCGAAAGTGGATTCACTGAGACTACACTCAGCAAAGATTGGTCTGACCTTGGCTGGCCATCTGCCAAGGTCATCTACACGATCCTGGACATGGATCAGGTGCTTTTTCCGCAGACCATTGATGACTTCCACATCATTGTCCTCCTCCTGTATCATCTCCACAGTGGCCTTCATTGGCACTGTTTTCTTTCTCCCATAGTTGGGAGGGAGATTACGTGTTTGAGTAACGTCAACACATGGTATTTTCACCCCACTGCTCGTGGGTTGCAATGGCAGAATGAACGGTGCAGGCATGAAGCCTGGCTTGGCTTAAGTCCATTGCATTGGTGACCTCATACTACGTAAACACCATTGCCAACATTCCTCAGACTTTCAACCCTGCCTCCATAACCTCCATAACCTCCGTAACCTCCGCAACCTCCGTAACCTCTGAGCTCCACAGATCATACCCGGCACTTTTGCCGCTTGTAATGTATCTTTCGCGCTTTCCCCTCATCCTTATTTAGACTGCTGCTTCTTCCCATTCTAGCCAGTTAGTCATCATCCCCACTTCACCTCATCTTCCTGCCCCTCTGGGCTTTGCCCCCCTATCTCCTTTTGGATGTACCACAGGTTCTAAACCTATGACCTTCAGTGCTGCTCTGCTTTTGTCTTCCCTTTGTCCTGTTTGGACACCTTTGTTCCGATTCGGACCCTCTTCATTTGTCAGGGCCTGGCCTCGGACTCGGAGGCTCCCTGACCTCAACCCCCATCTAGCCTGTCCTCACACTATGCGGGGCATGAGATGTATAGTAAAAGAAAGGGAATATATACACTTGCCTATGTGGGGCATGAGATGAGAAGAAGGGTAAAGGTCTCATCTCCCCGCATGGTTGCTATATAAAGGAATGGGTCACATGCCCACAACTATACAGCTCCTAGAGTTGTGTAGTGTGACCCAGAGGGAACACCCAGGTGGCAGTGCCCAGTAAGTGTGGGAACGTTCTGGGCAAGTTGCTTGCCCAGAATTGTGGCTGTGACCCATGGGAACATTCTGGGCAAGCTGCTCGCTCAGAAAGTTCCCACGCTATCCCATGCATGTGTGTACACAACACACAAAGGCAACAATGAGGCAACAATCAAAGAATAAAGGTGTCAGGGACAGCTCTGAAAGCGGCGAGGTCCCGGTGTGCAGGACTCAATGGGACGAGTACCGGCTATGCGTAGTGGCGATCCTGTCGCAGGGTGAGTGTCCCCGACCACTTAGTCTGAAGTGGGAAGTTGAGAAGAAGGCTGCTTCTTCTGTTCCTGTTAGAACAGGCAGATTCAGATGACTCCAGAGTGGAATCGGAGACTTAGCGTGGAAGGACCTTGGCCTCAGCGACTCAGGTGGAGCGCTGTGCCATTGCTGGTTGTCCTGGGGGTCCCTAATTTCAGATCTAGCAGAGGGAAAGTCTCTTGGGGGCATTTCAGGTCGATTTCGGACTGAGGTTACAAGTTACTATGTACATTGTATATAAGGAGGGGTCCAGAATCAAAAGGAGCGAGGGTACTCCAAAAGGAGACAAAGGGGGCTGAAAGGAGGGGCAACACCGAGGGTCAAGGGTTTGACTCAATGGTGTTTCCCAAAGGAGGAGTGAAGGGCCAAGGCCCAAGGAGGAAGGGAGGAGGATGGGAGTGGGGAATGGCCAGCTGACTGAATAGAAAGGAAGCAGCAGCCCAAATAGGAATGAGGGAGTATAGCAGAATTGAATGGAGCAATGCAATAGTTGCAAGGTCCACCATAAGTCCGGAAAGTCCGAACTCGGAAGTTAAACTCCGGAATATTGGCAAATGTAATTAAATGGAATGAGCTAACCAATACAATGGGTATAAGCGGAGGTGGGGTCAAAGTCCGAGGTCGGAGCTAAGACCAGAGGTTCCGGAGACGGAGACACAAACGGGATTCCGGAGCGGAGTTCTGGAGTTGGGAGCATAGGTGTTGCATACTCGTCTGGATGGTGTCGAGGTTGAGGTTGGACCCAGGATGTTCCAGAGTCGGACCAAAGGTGGTGTCAGAGCCGGAGGTGGGATAACCTCTTGGGAGTTGGCAAGGAGAAGGTGACAGAAGGGAAGTAGGGCTCCGGAATCAGTTTCGGAGTTCTGGGAGCCCGGAGCGGAGGTCGGGATTGTACGGATATGACAGTTCCCACCCCAGGCACTATTATATACATGCAGCTAGGGTCATGTGGAGGAAGCCACGTCATCTCCGCACACAGCCGCACCTCCCTGGGTGTCTCTGTGGGAGATCCCGGAGGTGGCCTGTTACGGGGATGGGGGAAATTCCCCATTCCTCGATCCGTTCTTGTAGTGGGAAGGCGAGAGTCATGTCTAGTTTGTACCATAACTGGAAGTGCAATCGATGAGTGATCCCAGTCTGACCTGGGAGTGGGCGATCGAATTCCCATCGATCGCGATGGGTGATGTAGTGAGCTATTAAGGGATTGATGATTGATAGTCGGAGATATCAGGACAGATGGGTCAGCCACGGATACTTGGCGCTCCTCAATGGAGCGTACTGTGTGCGAGGTTGCGACTGGTGAGATGGGTGAGAGCTTCGCGTAGTTGCCATCGGGTACTTGGCGTTCGCAGTGCGAACGTACCGGTAGCAGGTTGATATCGTAGGCGTGCAATGAGGGCTGACTATTAGGGCCTTCGGTGACTTGGCATTCCCAAAGGGAACGTACCGTTGGCGGGACATATGATGACTGGCAAAGGAAGAAACAGACGGTGGATGGGCGGCTACTTGGCGTTCGCGTAGCGAACGTGCCGGCATCGAGGGTAAGTGGGCCTCATAGTGTTCACGATCACCATGATCGTGATGGGACATCATATGTTGAGTACTGGGGGGAGAGCGGAGTGATGAAGACCCATAGGGTACAGGTTCAATAGGACGATACACATGTCAAGAGTCTTCGACTCTCAACTTCGAGTTCTCGTGGTGAGGGCCGTTAGAGGACTCGATATAACCAGACTTATAAGACATATTGAGAGTTGTACAGTCACACAGGTTCAGTTGAGTCACAGGGAGGGTTGTTACAGAAGACGGTACACGAGACAGTTGTAGAGCAGTTGTTAGTTAGCGGGAACCGCCTTCGGCGGTTTCCGTACATGACGCGTGACTATCTACAAATGGTAAGGTCGCGGGAAATCCCGCGAAACACAAACAACCTCGGCCAGCACCAAAACCCCAATGGGGAAAGCTTTGCACCAGGGGGGGAAAGGGGTAGAACAGGTAAGGAGGATAGGGTAGCAGGATAGAGGACGGAAAGGAGAAAGAGGGGAGGAGCAATAGAGAGGGGAAGTCTTTGACCATGCGACGGATATGGTCGTTGGAGACTCCATATCCGTAACACTTGAGGTAGGACTGCGCAAATATGACTTTAGCATGGTTGCTAGCAAAAGTGAGGGGATGGTCCTGGAAATTGAGCCCGCATTGGACCAAGAATACTCGGAGTTCTCAGGGATCCTTTCCATCGAACTGTTCGGGTTTGCGGACCTTGGTGTCAGGGACAGCTCCGAAAGCGGCGAGGTCCCGGGGTGCGGGACTTGGGGGACGGATAGCGGCTATGCGTAGCAGTGATCCCGTCGCAGGGTGAGCGTCCCCGACCACTTAGTCTGAAGTGGAAATGTGAGAAGAAGGCTACTTCTGTCACGACCGACAAATCCCGGGGCTCCGTCAGCGGCAAACCAATGCCGATAGGCGAATCTGCCGACCCGAAACCCATCCTAACCAGCCCCCAACCCCATGTCTGGCCCCCTGCCTTACTGTGTGAGACTTGGCCAAGAATCAGAACCTAGACCCTGCCGGTATTCCGACCTTACCTCCAGTTCCTGAGCCCTTGGCGCTCCTGGCATTCAGTCATGCCTGCCTTGTCTCCATCTGAACCACACTCATCGCTTCCCGCTATGTGGTCACAGCCATGCCCCGCTTCCGTGCATTCCGCACCCTCTGCCCACTCCGCACCCTCTGCCCACTCCGCACCCTCTGCCCACTCCGCACCCTCTGCCCACCTCTGTACCTCTGTTGGCCTTCATGCTGTCCTTGTGTGACAGTGCTGGCAGATCAACCTCTGTTCGCGGACTTGTGTCGGCACCGCACCGACCCCGCTTATTTGCGGACTTGTATCGGCGCCGCGCGCTGACCTCCGCTTTCCCTCTGGCCATTTGTCACTTGGCAGCTTATCATTCATTCCTTGCTGAGTGCCATTTATTGTTTGCTTCCCTGCCAATATCGGCATTTGATCCCCTCTTTATTGGCACTAGGTTATTGATCTCATTCAGTTATTCATCAATAACCCTTGCCACTTATTGTTTAGTGATCTGTTCCTCGTTTCCAGTTCCCGGGCTCTTGTCCTTATTTAGTTTGACAATCCCGCTTATCTCCGTGCCGGACCGCGCCGGACTGACCAGCCTTTCTATATTCCCTCTTGCCTATTTATCTACCTTGTAAATACTTTCGGGGACCCCAGTCTGAAATCAACTAGAGTACCCCCCTGTCTGTTCTGAGTCTCTTCTTCTGCAAAGGGGCTTCCCCCCCTCTGAGTCCGTGCTCGCGGAGTCCGCGCTCCTCCTACAGGTCCGCTCCACCCGCAAGTCTTGTTTGAAGTCCGCTGTGAGTGTCAATCCATAAATACGGGATCTCCCCCAAACGTCAAGCTCAGGGCACAGCGCTCCACCTGAGTCGCTGAGGCCGCGATCCCACTCTGCTAACCTTGAACAGCGCTTCCGGACGCGCCGCATATTTCCGCCTGCATATCCGCGCGCGCGCTCCAACAGACCTCTGCCACAATCTCCGACCCCGACTCAGACAGAACCCAATCCATCGTCTATCTGTCTTCTGACAGTCTGCCAGACTCCAACAATATTCCCAGTCTCTGACAGCATCCCAGATCTCTGACAGTATTCCGACTCCGACAAGAATCCCGATTCTGACAACTTCTTCGGTTCCCACTCCAGGTGTTATTATATACAAGCGGTAATGGTCACGTGGGGTGCGCCACGTCACCCTTGCACACAGCCACGGCTCTCCGGGTGCTTCCGCGGAAGATCCCGAGAGGGCCTGCTGTGGGTGCAAGGCGAGTGCAGCGGCGGTGGCGGTGGTATAGGGATGTAGGATACAGGAGGGGAGATGGGCGTGTGCGCCGGTGATACATTGAGCAGGGGAAAGGTGGTCCATGTAAGAGAAAGAGGGAAAGAAAGAAAGGAGGAAAGGAGAACAGGAGAAAGGAAGAGGGAAAGGAAGGAGAGGCGGTGCGGAGCGGGGAAGCGGAGTGGGGATTGGGCAGGGCATGTCGGGGCATGCCCTGACACTTGGTCTGGAGAGCAGAAGATTGTCGTCATCGTCGTTGTAGGTGGGATAATCGCCCACGCGCAGAGCCGGCTCGGATACCCGCTTCCAACATTCAGAAACCACTTCCATTCACATGACAACCTGATATGAATTTGGTATCCAAAAATATTCCTAATTCGTACGATTCTGACGATACCAAGAACGTCCCAATCGGTGGAGATTTGATGGAGTTCCGTGTTGGAGAAGTTAGGCACAGCAGGTCACGGGCATGTGCGGGCGTGGGAATCTCAGGCAGCAACCCAGAATTCCAGCCTCACTCGTTCCCACGGCGTCTAATAAATTGGTAAAAATGCTCATTGGCTGCGTGAGAGTTATCTCCGGCTACATTTCCAATTTAGGCTCTTAATCCCGTAAATCCATTGAGATATCGCTAATTTTCTCTTATTTTCATATTTCACCATCATTTCAGTTATTGATTGATATTCTTTTATTGATACTGTTACCCTTTTCTATTATTTCGCCTAATAAGGTATCCAGGTGCCATATGGTACCAATATTCCCCATCTATTATTTCTAAAAATAATTATTTCTTATAATCCTGTACATACCGGATTTTGGAATAGAAGTTCTCCCCTCCCCCAAAATTCTCTAGGACGCGCTAGAGAGGGTGTGAGTGTGTGGAATTCCAACAGTAGGAATAAGGGCAGTGATCTAGCTCACAACGAGTGAGTAGTGGACACTGAGCCCGGACCTTGCGGAAATCCTGGAGAACCCACTGCGGAGTTAAGGATCGAGAGTGTAGCGAAGTTTAGTCAAGAAAGTAGAGTTTAGGGAGAGTTGTCCCCCATGAGCTTGGTTGGCATAGAGAGCCGCGAGCCCTCTTTCATCGTCGTCCGGTGTGATGAGCCAGACTGGCAATGGCTTGGGCCAATTGTGCAATAGCCACGTTGGAGGTGGGTTCGGCATCATCGGTGGTTGGGACAGTGGGGATGGGAGGATCAGCAGGAGGAGGATCGATGAAGTCGGGGACCTCGGAACCGAGTCCAAAGAAGTGGATGGGGTCTATGGGTTGTTCTGTGGTGTCTCCGAAGTCGGAATCTGCAACTGGTGATCGATTCCTAACAGGGCGCATGATCGGAGTCGATGGGAGAGGGGTTTCAAGGTTAGAAAAGCTTCGAAACTCAACTGGGTTTTCGCCAATCGACTAGGACCAGGCTGAGAGGGTTCTGGGGAAGGTGAGGCAGAGTTGGGAACTAATGTGCGTAGTTGCGACCGAGTGCGAAGGACTTTTGGTGCCATACAAGATGTGTACTAGTCAGGGAGTAATAAAATACTGTCAGAGACCAGATTCGAGACGAGGGAGAGTCTCCGTGGTGGAGGGCTTTGGCCTCAGCGACTTATGCCAAGAGCGCTGTGCCTAGTGACACGTCCGTGCCCTAACTTACTGACTGGCAATCAGAACTGAAGGGGGGTAACTCTAGTCGATTTTATTACTGGAGTGTAACCTATGTACAAGTTGGATATATATATGGTTACAGCGAAGACGGGTCCGCAAATGGCAGAGCCAAATGGAGCGGAGCTAATGGGGTAAACATTAGCCAACTGAATATTACCGACGAGTCGGGTTGCAGGGTTAGCGGAAAGGCAGGTGATAACCCAGAAATGGAAAGGAGGGATAGGCCCAAAGGTGGGCTCTGCAGGGCAGGCAAGTGTATTGCCCAGCGGAGGTGGGAGTGTGCTAGCGGACATCAGAGCTGTCCGGAAGTCTTCGGGGCTCCGTACTTAGGGAGGCATAGGTAATAAATTGAAATGAGGGGGTGGTGACCATCGAGGGGTACCGAGAGGATTGCGGAATACAGGAGCTCCGAGGTTAGTGAGGAAGGAGCGGAGGTAGACTGGAGGGATCGGAGGGACCGGAAGTCGATGGCTGGGGATGGATATGACACCTCCCTCTCAAACACCTCAAGCCTGGCTTGCTGGCAGAGACTCCCAAAGAGGAGAGGAGGTCGAACCCTTACCCCGGGTCCAGAAGGGCTGTTAGACACTGGTCCGGGGTCGGCACCGAAGGTCGCCTATGCGGGCCGCTATAGGCCGCGATGGCCGTGATGCCACGAACAAGGCCTGGGGGTAGGGCATTTGGCCTCAGCAACTCTAAAGGGAGTGCTGTGCCCCTAGCTGTCTCTTGGCCCATTTCGGACTCACTGGGGTTGCCTTGTTGGGGTCAGGACTTAGGGGTCGTGGTCATATCGATATTAGAGCTAAGGTACAATAAAGTATCATACAGGATATATATAGGAAGAAGAAATGAATGGAAGCGGACCCGGGCCAGAGGCCGAAGGGTCCGGAAGCAAACAAGAAGAAGGAGTGGGGTTGGCCGCATAGCGGCTGGCAATGACCGAGGGTCAAAACAAACAATAACAGATAAATAAAGGAAAGAGCGTAGGGCCGCGATAGCGGCGATGGTATCATAGCGGCGCTAGACTCGGAGTTGGGCCGGAGTCGGGCGCAGGGATGATAGCGGCCCTGTAGGGGCCAAGTGGGCAGGGTAGAGGAGTCGTGCTGGGCACGGTGCCGGAGGCGGACTCGGGGTGGGAAGGTTGGTGTGGCTGTGGGGGACTCGGCCAGGTGCAGGGGAGCCTAGGGCAAGCAGGGGAGTGAGCAGGGAGTCCTCAGGGAGGATAGGGCTGAGGTTGGGGCTCGCACTCACGCTCGCATAGCGGGGATGGGCTCGGGCAGCATCGGGACGGCGGCTAACGGGCCGGAATGCACGGCCGTGACAAGGGCGCGCGTAGCAAACCATCCCAATCAACCATGCTGGCATATGCAAGATGAGTCATATAACTCTGGGGGCAACTTGTACCATCTGGAGGTCCACAGCCATGGAAGATCTTCCCATCGGGAAGCCTCCTGAGACTCGCTAGTTCAGAGGGAACCTCGAACGAATTCTAGATCCCCGAGTGCAAGGGCCCTCATTGAGCTTAGTGCCATATCGATCCCCTTCGACGTCCTCAGCTCCGCGCGCGCCCCTGTCGCCCTGCCAGTGAATCCCACCTGGGTAGTGGACAGCGCTCAAACATGGCCGTACCTGCATTTGTGGTCAATCTGGCCGCACCTCCTCCCCAGGCCCCATATCCGGCCGCCTTCTTACCATCACGAAAATGTGCCACCTTCCTACGCATCCTCATCACATCCACATGATGATCCCTACGATTACCCTTCCATTCGGCGCCATTCACGATCTAGGAGCCGTTCCCCTCACGAGACGATCGTCATGGCGTGGCCCTCATCCCCCCACACAGGTCGGTAGAGACTGGGGGGTGATGTTATAGGAATGGAGTCTCTCGCGACCGTGTCGACTGAACGTCAACCACAGCAGGTCCTCCTTCTCCACATCCTCCCATCTCTTTCTTACATTCTCCCCGCTTCCCCCTTCTATACACTCACTCCGCTAAGCTTTCCCTTATTGGGTTTTGGTGCTGGCCGGATTATTTATTCTATTTCGCGAGATTTCTCGTGATCATTCTTATTCAATAGTTAGCATCACATTCATGTACGGCTACAGCTGAAAAAGATGGAACTTAACGAATAACACACCCCACCTTCTGTGCAACAACTGTAAACCTCCTTGTGCCAACACTGTAACGTCTGTGTAAGATTGTATATGTCTTGGTCACCATCTATATGGGTCATCCCTACCGAGGTTGACAACTCTAGCCATGGATCGTCAAGTTTGTGCATGACTCAACTCAGGTATGTGCGAACACCTTCTGTTATGACTCACATCGCTCGCCCAGGTACCGGGCTCACCCACACCATGGTGAGCATCTGGTTAACTCTATGGACGGATTGGTATTCGATACAAGCCTTCCCTCATCGCCGGTACGCTCTGTGAGCACCAAGTAGCTGCCGATCCCACCACATGTTGTTCGACCTATGATGACTAACCCCTCCCAGTACGCTCATACAAGTGCCAAGTACCCATTGACACGACACAGACTTTGCCAAATGAATGGTCTCATACCCCATTGCCGGTATGCCCATCTGGGGCCAAGTATCCATCAACCCAGCCTCAAGAGCTCCCTCAAGGAGCTGGAATCTCATTCGTTGCTGGTACGCCCATCTGGGTGCCAAGTACCTCAACCAAATCTCAGGAAGCTCCCTCAAGGAGCTGTTATATCACTCACTACCGTACGCTCCCTCGAGCACCAAGTACCTGCTAGCCCTTTGTCCTCGACTGGTCCAGTTCTGGATATCCCCTTTGCCTGTGACCTATACACCTGCACAGGTACTCATGTAACGAGTGCCAAGTATCCGTTAGCAGACTCCCATTCACTGCAGGTCCCAGCTTTCTGTCAAAAGCTCCAAGGCTATCGGACAATACTCATTACATGACTAGGCCACCCTACATACATGAGGTCGACGATTCCAAGTCATCTATAAGGACGGAAAGAAATGGATTACCCATAACCCATTTCTTTAACACTTGGTTATCACACCACAGGAGAAAAGTGAGCAATCCTGAACCTGCTAGATAACTAGCACGCACTCTAAGCAATAGAAAGAGCAGTTTGGTCACTCCTGTATTGAGTAACATTTATTGTGGAATTATTTTATTAGTAGTTTTCCTTCAGTAAATTATCAGGAAAATCAAGTCCTACTGAAAAGTGGTAAATCTAGGTGTAATATTGACTAGAAATCTTAGTAAAGTCAATATAGAATTTTATCCGTAGACGATCTATACATTAGGTGAGATCGTTGGGGGGTGTTTATTGTTGTTTAGACAGTGAACAATTATATATTTGGCAACCAAAACACAGTCAGTATGCAAATCAGCACAAACTCTAATATTGTTATTGGATGTAGGAAACTGGTTACATAAGGTGATCCAGCTCCACTCCTTCACCACTCATTTCTGATGTCCTCATCCGCCTCCGCAATGCCAGATACTTCTCAGCACTAGACCTGCACTGGAGGTTCAACAATGTCCGAATCAAGGACAGTGACGAGTGGAAGGCCATGTGTGTGACCAACCAGGGGCTGTTTGAGCCCATGGTGATGTTCTTTGGGCTATGCAACTCACCTGCAACCTTCCAAACCATGATGAACGACATCCTCCGGGATTTCATTGACCAGGAGGTTGTCATCTGTTACATGGATGACATCCTCATTTTCACAACTACCCTAGAGGAGCACCAGAGGGTGGTCCAAGAGGTCCTGGAGATGCTGCAAAGGAGGAAGCTCTTCCTGAAGCCAGAGAAGTGCAAGTTCGAGCAGATGCAGATCGAGTACCTCGGACTTGTCATCTCTGAAGGAAGTGTCACGATGGACCCTGTGAAGTCCTTGACTGGCCCACCCCAACCAAGGTAAAGGAAGTACAGTCCTTCCTAGGGTTTGTGAACTTCTACTGCCGGTTCATCAAAGACTTCTCTGAGAAGGCCTGCCCACTTCATGTGCTCACCTGGAAAACCAAGGTCTGGAACTGGGGCCTGGATGAAGACCACCCCTTCCATGCCCTTAAGGAAGCCGTCACTACTGCCCCTGTCCTCTCCTTCCCCACTGATTCTGGCCACTTCAGGCTCGAGTGCAACACCTCCAACTTTGCAACCAGTGCAGTTCTCTCCCAGCTCCAGTTGGAC